>NC_084993.1:2680458-2701017 GCF_963691925.1 Scomber scombrus | reverse complement strand
CATTTGGAGTGTGCTGCTGGCTCCGTTCTGAACAGACTCCGCATCGACAGGTGCCAGCGCACATGCTGATCAACATTTCTCAATAGAGCTTCCAACCACAGTTAATGTGACAGTTTCTACGGTTTTATAATAGTCCAACAAACAGATGATGCAGCCTCCGCTAGTTTTAAGTAGTGAAGGGAAAGTCAGAAAAAAAAAGTCTGGAGAAATAGCTGTTCAGACTAAACTTTGACCAGTTTGTTATTACCCTCCTGTTGTCCTCGAGTCAAGGAAGGAAGGGAGGAAGAACGAAGGAAAGGAGGGAGGAAGGAAGGATGGATGGGAGGAAGAAGGAAGGAAAGGAGGGAGGAAGGAAAGAAGGAAAGGAAGGACGGGGAAAGAAGGAAGGTAGGAGGGAGGAAGAGAGGGAGAAAGGAAAAGAGGAAGGTAAGGGGAGGAAAGAAAGAGAGAAGAAGGAGGGAGGAAGGAAGGAAAGAAAGGAAGGAAGGAAGGAAATAAGTAAGGAGTGAAGGAAAGAATGAGGGAGGGAGGAAGGAAGGACAGAAGGACAGAAGGATGGAAAAAAGGGGGATGGAGGAAGGAAAGAAGGAAGGGAGGAAAGAGAAAAGAAGGAAAGAAAGAGAGAAGGAGGGAGGAAGGAAGGACATACATAACATAATTGACCCATAAACACCCTGACAGGATATTATAGATTTCAGATGATACATTTATTCATATTCTTAGTCACTGTAACATTAGAAATGGGGGAAGTGTCAAGTTAAAACATATAATATCATGTTAAGGCTTATAAACTGCTCCTACTTTAGCATCAAAACCTTCAGACGATATCAGTCAAACAGAGAACAGATGACATGAAAGAAAAGACACTTAACAATGACGTTATCTTGCACAGACTTCACAGTTTTCTTGCAGCCTTTCTATTCTCAGCTCCTGCTTCCCCGTTGCTCCATGAAACACTCGACTCTGCAGCCTTCATGATGGAGTTACTGTACTTTACACTTGCACTGCTACACTGTACTACGGCTACAGTCTGCACACTAACAATGTAGCTATAGCACGGTCACCAGCAGGGCAGGCACTGTTCACAACTTCAAACCATTCCTCTTGTGGAGCAGCGTGTATATATATATTTATATTTATATATATGGACTGCAAGGCGGCTAATGAGCTGGATGTGGACTTGCTGTCTCCTCTAAGAGTTGGCTCAGTCTCCTTCAACTTCTACTCTACATTTCAGATTTCACTCATGTTGCTTTTTACTAAACTGGGACTCCTGAGCAACTGGTTATTTATTTATTTATTTCATCCTGTCTTCTCTTCCTTCTCTTCCCTTCTTCCTTCCATTTGTCCTTCCTTTCTTCTTTTCCTTCCTTCCATCTGTCCTTTTTTCCTTCCATCTTTCCTTTCTGTCTTCTTTTCCTTCCTTCCTTTTCTTTCTTCGTTCCTTCCTTCCTTCCTTCCTTCCTTCCTTCCTTCCTTCCTTCCTTCCTTCCTTCCTACCACATGTCCTTTTTTCCTTCCATCTTTTCTTCCTCTCTTATCTTCCTTCTCCTCCTTCTTTTCCTTTCTTCCTTCCATCTTTCCTTCCTCCTTTTCTTTCTTCGTTCCTTCCTTCCTTCCATCTTTCCATCCTATCTTCTCTTCCTTCCTTCCTTTCTTCCTTCCATTTGTCCTATCTGTCTTCTTTTCCTTCTCCTCCTTCTTTTCCTTCCTTCCTTCCATTTGTCCTTTTCTTCCTTCCATCTTCCCTTCCTTCCTCCCTCCTTGACACCTTCCTTCCTCCCTCCCTGCCTCCCTCCCTTACTTCCTTCATTCCTTCCATCTTTTTAATGATCCGGCCCACATGAGATCAAATTGGGCTGTTTGTGGCCCTTGAATGAAAATGAGTTATACTTATTTATTTGACCTAATTTCAGCCAAATCTGCAACTAATCTTGCATGATGATGATGATGACGATGATGATGATGATGATGATGATGAGAGAAACATTGGTGCAGACCAGCTCCCATCCATCCATCCTCACGGCTCCTCCGCAGTAATTGCTGCACAGGGCGGCTTCGACAGGAGGCTTTTGCTTCCTCTGACTTGGATCGAGGATAAGAGGCGCCAGTCTGCCTTTGGGGGCTTTAAGGGCTCCTACAAATCTTCCTCCTCTCTTCCTCCTTTCTGCCTTTTTGAAATAAGACACCCACCCTTCCTCCTCTCCGCTGACTGCAGACCACCGGCAATCACTCAAGGTGTCGGGGACCCCTGCTGAGTGAACCAAAGGAGGAGAGGGAGGCGAGACGGGTGCAGACCTCAAGTTTGAATGAAAGGCTTGTCTTGTATGGTGCAGATGAAATGCAGAGCGATGTAAAAATTCATTTCATTTTTTCAGGCTGGTGAAAAGAGTGTCGGCACAGCGTGTCCGCTTGATGAAACGTGATGTAAAGTAAAAGCAAGAACGCTTCAGGGGGGCCGATAGCGTGATGAAATATGTGAAAGTGGTGGTGGTGGTGGTAAAAAATAGATTATTAGGAAATGTAATTGTGTGTATATCCCTAGATGATGTTGTTGTTACTGAAACAGCTCCCAAAAAAATGAAGTTGTGGTTCACTTGTAGTCTGATGCAAATGATCTGTATTAAAAATAGCTGCTGGTGTTCAGGATACGGCTGCTGCTGCTCCCTGGAGAGGCTGTTTTCATTGCAGGATCAGGTGAGGCGCTGACAGGTGTGTGAATATATGTGTGTGTGTGTGTGTGTGTGTGTGTGTGTGTGTGTGTGTGTGTGTGTGTGTGTGTGTGTGTGTGTCAACTCACACTAAAACACCTCACCTCTGTCTTTACTCTCTGTGTCAATAGTAATCCCAGCTGTCTTGTTGTTTGTTGCTGTATATTCAAACCTATAAATCTGTTGTTTTTTATTTTAATTGGACTGGATTGCAAAGACAATACAATATATTAACTATAAATATTTAATAAATCCTACTTAGCCATGTATTTTTACTGCAACATCAGCTAATTTCAGGTATATTTGGTGAAGTTTTGACACCTCAGCCATCACAAAATGTGCATTTTTTGCACATAGAGTCAAAAAGAAAGTCAGTTTATAACTCAATAGCGATGTACTTTGTGTTTCCAGAAATAATATCCATGTGCAGCAGTGAAAAGTTTCCATTAGGATCTATTTTTAGAGGTGGAAAATACAGACAATTATTCATAGGGAGGGCTGTGGATTTGGGTGAAATGGCCCTTTAGTGTATCTGAGAATAGACAACAATTCTTCATTTTTATGGCTGGTGAACTACAGTAAATACCTACTTATACTCTAAAATTATTGGTTGTTTTCATGTATAATTCAAGTATGTAAAACTTTAAAAAGTGTCTATTACTCGTTACAATTGAATATGTAGGCTCGACTAAACTTAACATTTTGAGTCACACAAGTGGTTAAAGTTAAGTTGATTTATTCATATAGTTCATCCTCTATCCTTAAACCTTCCATTTGGTTAAGCAAAAACTCCACAATAAATCCTTTAATGGAGAAAAAAAATGGAAGAAAGCTTATCTGGATTTTATATATAATAGTTTTATGGTACAAAATAGACCAAGAAAGTGAAATTATGAAAAATACACTACGGACAAACAGGACGACGAGATTACAGATGGATTGATAAGGTGGTATATATGAAGAGTCTGAGCACACATCGAGCAGCACGACCTCCGTCACCATGGAGACCTGGAGAAAAGGGGGGACCGACTCCACACACACACACAGAGAGAAAGAGGGAAACTCAAGTCTCACCATTCACAGATAAAGAAAGAGGAGAGACAAAAGCATGTTTTTCTATTATTTCCTCAACTTTCACCTGTTACAATTACTGAGTGTTCAAATATGACGACATAAACTTTAATTATGCTTTAGTTCAGGGGGGTCAAACATGCGGCCTGTGGGCCAGAACCGGTCCGCCGATGGGTCCGATCCGGCCCACTCTCCTTTGTCATCCTTTCTTTCTTACATCTTTCCCTTTTTCCTTCCAACTTTTCTTCCTGTCTTCTCTTCCTTCTCCTCCTTCTTTTCCTTCCATCCTTCCATCTTTCCTTCCTTCCTTCCTCCCTCCCTCCCTCCCTCCCACCCTTCCTTCCTTCCATTTGTCCTTCCTTCTTTACTTTCTGTCTTCTTTTCCTTCCTTCCTTCCTTCCTTCCTTCCTTCCTTCCTTCCTTCCACCTGTCCTTTTTTCCTTCCATCTTTTCTTCTGGTCTTCTCTTCCTTCTCCTCCTTCTTTTCCTTCCTTCCTTCCATTTGTCCTTTCTTCCTTCAATCTTTCCTTCCTCCCTCCCTCCATCTTTTTAATGATCTGGCCCTCATGAGATCAAATTGGACTGTATGAGGCCCTTGAATGAAAATGAGTTTGACACCTTTGCTTTAGTTGCTGTAAGCGGACATTGGAGGAAAATCTAATTATTATTATTATTATTATCACTATTTCTTTTGCATAAAATCCATAAAATAAACTTAAAAGATGTGACAGGAGAGAACAAGAAGCCACAGATGTTGTCATTCAATGTTAAATTCTGTGTGAACATTGTGACAAAAAAAAAGTCTCCCTGTTATAAACTTGGTGGTGTCACGTTTTCCCCACGAATCGTCACAGCTTTAGTCATGTGTTAAAATAAACCCAAATAAAGTGTCTACATGTTTACTACCTTGTTGGTTTGAGCAGGTGAACATCACTCATCCTAATTCTCTGCTTGGGGGGGTTTGAACTTCTTGTAAAAAAGGAAAAAAGATGTTCAAGGAACCTTCAGAACTTGCGGAGGATCCTCGAGACAGCTCCTTGGGGAACTCCTCGAGGCTCCTCTATGAACCTTTGGGCTCTGCAGAGAACCTTTGAACAAACCCCAAAGTCTTAAGAAGCTCTCTTCAGATCCTGCAGGATAAACTTTTGGCTCGGGGCTGATTTAATGAGCCGTTGGCAGTTTGCACCGTGCCGCTACCCCCGCGTGTCTACTTTAACTTGCACGGCCTAATCTTCGAGACAAGGATACGCGACTGTGGTGGGATCAACCTCAAAGTGAAAATCGATCCTTAGCGCCTTTCGTCTGTTCGAGTTTGTCTGGAGACTTTTTTTGTTCAACAGTAAAAAAAAACAACAAAAAACTGCAGACTTTGAGAGGCTGCTGCAGTGATAATCAATTTCAGCTTTCTATAGCAAGAGCAGAGACTAATGAAGAACACATCTGCAGCACCGTTGGGGATCGCTTTTATTAATACTATTGTGTCTCCAGCCTCTCGCCAGAACACCAAACTCGGGCCGAGCATCAGCACTTATTCTAGTTAGGTCGTTAAAAACAGCAACAGAAATCAGTCAACTCCCTTCTTTCTTTTTTTGTTTTCTAGGTCTCTCTCGCTGCTCGTTTTAATCTCCAAAATATATCTACTTTTTTAGAGGAACAAAGCTTTGTTTTTATCTGAATATCAATGCACCGAGATGATCGGGAGAGATTAAAAGAAAGAAGAGTATTCTCATTTTCTAATAGAATCAATTGTTGTAAGTTTTCAATTGTGAAAATGCTAATTCAAATCTTTAATTACAGCATTAAAAACACACAAAAAAAGGAATTATTAGATCTCCATTCTTCTGTCTTCCCTTTCGTATTCCCCATTATATATGTCTTCCTCTCTTTTATCCCTCTGCCTTTTATTCGCTGTACTCAAGAGTTCTCTCTCCTATCAGTCTACCTCGAATCTTGCCTTGTAGCTTTGTGTAAGAGCCTTGTACTATTTTAGTCTCACTTTCTCTGTGTAAATCAATAGATGCAAAAAAAAAAAAGGACAGTAGCTTCTTCTTTTTTTTTTCTTTTGGTTCTTTTTTGTGTGTGTGTCTGCAGTCAAAAAGAAAATAAGAACGAATGAGCTCATGAAGGATGATTGACATTATTGGGAGTTTTAAAATAGGTTATACATCGAGAGTTAAGACAAGATAACATCAAAGCCTGTTTTAACCAATGACTGTATATAAATATGGATATGCTGCGATGCAAAAGTGAAACCGAAATATCTAATTTCCGGGGGATTTGGAGCCAGAGTCTGCGCAGTAGAGAGCGGCAGTCACAGGTGTCAATCATAACATAACACCCCCATCATCAAATAACTAATTAAAACCAAACTTATCATAAAAATGAGCAAGTGGACAAACATCAGCATGATAAGAATGACCTAAAATGACGGAAATAATGAGATTTATGACCTATACTGCAGCCAGCCACCAGGGGGCGATCCAGATGTTTTGCCTTCAACTTTTGGGGATTGGTGATAACACTGATGTATTTGTCTTTTTTGCCATTATATGAAAGTGAGGCCAGAATATCTCATTTCCAGGAGCTGACATCTTGCTTGTTTGACGTCATTTGGAGCCAGAGTCTTTTTTATATCGTCAAATAACTAATTTTAAAAAAACGTATCATAAAAATGAGCAGGTGGACAAACTTCAGCATGATAAGAATGACCTAAAATGACAGAAATCATGCTTGGAAAATGTTTTATTTGACTTGTACTTTGATTTTTGTAAACGTTAGCTAACAAAAACGAGGACAGGATTTATAACCTATACTGCAGCCAGCCACCAGGGGGCGATCCAGATGCTTTGGCTTCACTTTTGCGGAGCTGCCATGGAGTCCATATTCATTTATGGTGATAACACAGATATATTTTTAATCTCCAACTTCTGCAGGGATGATTTGAACTTCATTACGCATCATTTTGCTCTAAACTTTACCAGATTATGGAGCAATAAAACTCCTGAATGTAATGAGAGAAGCTAAAGTTCCTGTCAGTCAAGCAACCAAGAAAACTAATCCTTCTTTTTAAAGTATTGACTTTGTATTTTTAGAGATGTTAAAGGGATTTAATTTCTTGGTTAGGGCCATTACAGAAACTAGAGCTCCAGAAAATACCTTTATCTATCAGTTGTATGTGTTTTGTTACTTCATAAAGCCAAAGAGGTAATTTTAGCTCTTTAAAAAAAATGCACAAAACATGTTGATAATTGGTCATTTTAACAAATCTCCATGTTATTCAATATCGTCTCGTATCGTTAGGCACTGACTGGATCTTGTTCTTGTTTTAATGTCGTATGGACGTTTTTAACAAATGATCAACTTATGTTATAATAGGAGAAGTTTGTTTTAACGAGGCGTTCATTTGTGAATAATGGGAAAGTTTTGTAGTGTAAAAAGAAACATACATAAAACAGCAGGTCTTTTCTTTCTTTCTAAACCTTACATCTGCTTTCAATCCTCTTCCTCTTGTCTCTCCATCTCCTCACTCCCTCCTCTTCTCTCTTTTCCACCCCTTCTTTCTCTTTCTCTCTAACTATCTCATTAATAATACTTCAGCTCTGCCTCTCACCGAGCATTTACTATCGCGGTAGCTGCAACACCTACGCAACGGTCATCAATCCACATTAAAAACTTAAAGTTGACTTAAAGGTGTGCTATGTGAGATTTGACCAGAATTTAAACAAAAAAAAGTTCAAAAATTAACCCACCTTAGCTACCATGGCAGCAATGATGGAGATTTTTAAGTCAGGCTGAAAGCTGCTCTAATTTTTACTGTACGACAGGTAATATGTCACTTTATTAAGTCTGGTTTGGTCAATTATCGCTGGCTATAATGTCCCCAACATGCATTTTTATATCTTAACAATCCTGCAGCACAGATTCACTGCAAAAAGTAAACTTTACGCTATATTAAGTTAAACATAACCTTATTAAAAGAGGTGTTGGGGGTTTGCATGTGGTGCATTTTAGGAGGAAATTAAAGAGGAGGGACTGTGCTGTTATGCTGCCCACTATTTCATTGGTGCAGGTGGGCAAATCTTACATAGTGCACCTTTAAAATGCAACAGACGAGCGCAGAGGGATTTGTTTCCCTCAGCGGTCTTTAGAGGAGAAACGCCGGCTGTGTTTTGCTTTTTTATTGCTGTTCTCATTTGTTTGTCGCTTGGCACCGTGGAAAGAAAGCAGCGGTAATTGAAATTAATATTCATATCAAACAGGCAGGGGCGTGTGTGTGTGTGTGTTTGTGTGTGTGTGTGTGTGTGCTGTCTTACAGGGGGTCAAATAACACCTGAAACACAGACACACACACTCAATGCAGGCTGAAGATATACAGACAAACAGAAACACACACGTAAACATGCTGGCAGATGCATTAACAGATACACACTGAGAGTGCAAACACACACACACACACACACACACAGAGAGAGTCTCCTGCTCTGACAGTGATGAAGTGGAGAGTGTGTTGCAGCCAGGCAGAGAGGAGTGATGAACACGGCCGCTGAGACAAGAGGAAACCACCCGAGGGTAGTATGTGTGTGTGTGTGTGTGTGTGTGTGTGTGTGTATATGGAGGATAGCCAAGTCTATAAAACCCTGCAAACAGTTTTTATTTAAATGAATAAACACATTTTTTGTTTTTGTTTTTTTTAAATGCACGAGCTGCAGTTAATTTTATTTCCTCCCCGTCTTTATCTTCATTGAGCTGCACTCACGAGAGAGAGAGAGAGAGAGAGAGAGAGAGAGAGAGAGAGAGAGAGACTTTATTCATTTGAATGAAGGTAGTGTAGTAGGGGATGAGGATGCAAAGAGCTCCCACAGAGCAAATAAGTTGCACTAAGCAAGTTTCTGTGTTGGTCAGTTACATATATGCAAGTGCACACATTCCTGGTGGAGTAACATGAATGCCATATTACTACTTTCTACTTTGCGATCTTCTCTTCTGGCGTCTGATAAGCCTTTAAATGCATTAAACTGTAGCTCTAATTGGACTTCCTGGATTGAATTTCATAGTCACGACTGCCAACTCTTACTTATTCAGTGTGAGAGTTACGCAATTGACACACATCTCGTGCCACAGATACAACAAATCATTACTGTGTGCATGTATACTGGTGAAGCAGCCAATCACAATGAGCAACTAACCTGCTGAGCATGAGTGGAGCATTATTAGCATTATTAGCATTATTAGCACTATGTGGCTCATTTAATCTACATTGCAGTTCTTCTTACGTTAGTCAGCAACTTATTATCCCTATGGGGTGAAAAGTGGAGCACATGGACCCAATTGCAAGAGACTGCAAACAGGGCTGCAGAAAAATGTCTTTATTTCGATATAGAAGTATAAACAAAACTGATGAGAAATGACAAGAACTGATGAAGACTGACAAGGCTCAACAAGAACTATACAAGACTGAACCAAACAGGCGATCAGACATCCGATGGAACAGAAAACCAAGACTTTAAATACACATAGAGTGATTACAAACAGGACACAGGTGAGTAGAACAAGACACAGGTGAGTAGAACAAGACACAGGTGAAGCACATGAGGAAATAGAATAAGGTGGGGAAAACACAGGGAGTAAAACAAATTTGCATGTCAAAGTTCACCTATGTGCAAATATCTAATATAACCTTTTCAGGATCATAAACTAATGCTTGAATCCATATTTATTATTGTTAAACCACATCTCTCTCTTAACTGACATCATGTACAATATCTCACTTTGAGGAGGAAATAAAAAAAACAGCCGTACAAAAGTAACCGTTATTAAGTCCAGGTCTTACTGTAGTGCACATATAAATATATTTCCTAAAAGCTAAATCATGTTTTTGCATCATTTTCCCAAAATGTTAAACTTTGCACATTTATTTATTGCTTTAATTCAGCTTAAATGATTTGCTGGTATTGTAAAAAATGCAGATGAAAGAGTGAATATAAGGTCAAGTTTAAGGGAAACAAAGAGGTAAACTTTATGAATCTAATATGTTTAATAAGACATTGTGTGTGTGTGTGTGTGTGTGTGCATATATATTGTGTGTGTGTGTGTCCATGAAAGAGACAGACAAGGAAAAGGGAGGATGAAAGCATTACACTTAAATGCAATGTGCGTGTGTGCAAAACCTTTCAGGAAAAGATAGATTGAATGCAGTTTGTACTCAGTGTGTTTACCTGTGTGTGTGTGTGTGTGTGTGTGTGTGTGTGTGTGTGTGTGTGTGTGTGTGTGTGTGTGTGTGTGTGTGTGTGTGTGTTTCTGCAGACAGATAATGTATTTGTGAAGTCCAGTCGTCTTTCTGACTGGCTGCAGGTCTCAGCGGGGAACTGAGTGATTGGAAGAAGTAACTCAAGTAGGTTTTTATATATTTGTGTTTGTGATATTTTAATATTAAATACAGGTTTTTTTTGTCTTCTCTGCATCATAAATTACTTCTTAAAGACTTTCCACTAGAAGGTTTGTTCTTGTTTTTATAGTATTTCTTATTTTGTCTCAGGTTCCTCTTAATCTATTTTTGCTCTTACTGCAAGAAGTTGTCTTTTTCTCCACTAAAATATAAAAAAAATCCACTTTGACCAGACATTCAGTCTATTATTGAATCTTAAAATTGTAACATGTTAAAAAAAAGTACAGCCAAACATCATTTTTCATGAAGTCTAGTCCAGAAAAAGCTCACCTGTGTTTATCGAAGTCAGGGAATATCCAAGTGGAGGGATTGGACAATTAAACACTGGACTTTAACACAGTTTAACCAAGTTATTACTGTAACCACGACAACAAAAATCTGCTGTTTTAACCCAAATTGCAATGTTTTCCTTGTTATTTTTGTGCCTAAATCTAACCAAATCATCTCTTAGATCTGCTTTTTTTGTGGTTTTTACTCGTTGATTGTGGCGTCAGATCAGAAATCAAACTAAAAAAGTGGTTTAAATTGCATGAAGGGAGGTCAGTTGCTATGCAAAACCAAGATCAAGTGAGTGTTTAGCTGGATCTAGTGGCGTCAGGATGTATGTTTCATGTTCAAATCTGTCTTTGAAGGGTTGCAGGTTGAAGCGTCAGGCGCCAGAACATCGGCCTCGTTCTCCTCAACAATCCTCCTCATCTGCCCAGAGTGGCCTCGGCACTCGTCCAGCATTAATTGCGTTTGGAGTCGAGTCAGAGCATCGTCTCCGAGCTAAAGAGCAGCGCAGCACACTTCTCCTTCTCTCTCTCGCTCTTTCTTTTTGTCTCTCTTATGTAATTAAGCAAATGTGGTTACCATGAAATTACTCCCTGAGCTCCCAAAATAGGAAAGGAGGTGTTAATCGAGGAAATGTACATAAGCTGCCTGTGAAGGAAGCACTGCTGAGAATAAGATTAACACATGAAAACGGCATTGTCGAGGTCATAACACCTCATCTGCACACATTTTTTTTTTCTTCTCTCTCTCCACAGGATGAAGAACAGAAGGCGTCTAGTCTCTTTTCCATGTGGCTGATGTGTTTGACATCACACACAATGAGGTTTAGAGGACATTAAAGAGTGTGTAAGCTTTCACTTATAGCTACACGAGGAGAAAGAAAGCGCCTTCACAGCAGTTACACACTCTCAGATACCGTGACGGCCTGAAGCTACGATGCAACTGGTTTTTAAGCGCCTTGCTTAAGGGGGACTTTTGCAGAGGAAGTGAAGCAACAAGATCTCATGAAGAGAATTTAAGAAGAAAAAAAACCATGTCTACAAAGCAAATAGACAAATCGGATGGAAAATACACACACACACATACACACAAACACACACTTCCACCCAGACGGCTTGGATTTAGTTTCACGGGCAGACAGATGCTGTGAAAATGAGATGACTTCCACATGTACTAATTTTACAGTCGACACATGGTGCAATAAAAAGTAATTTTATTTCCCTGTCTGTCCAACAGCCTTACGTCTTACATTGAGAAGAGGTGGGAGGGTTTTTTTTTTTTTTTTCTCAACCGGTTACTCAGGAGAGCTCATTCACACCTCTAAACCAGGCTGGACTGGGACAAATAAAACCAGATATCATATATGGACCCCGATAACACCCCCCACCATCCTTACAGTACCCTTAAATATGCATCATGTACTATTTCAACAAACTACTACAAAGCTGAGGGCATTACTTTTTTTTGTGGACCCAGCATCAAATTTCTGCTTTTAATCCATTTTGAGAGAATATATTAGAGGATTATGGCAAAAATGTCTAAGTGGTGTAACCATAAAAACTTTCAACTTGCTTAAAACACAAAATTGTCAATAAAACACCATATCAACTAGTTTGGCATGATCTTACATTATAACTTTTTAAATAAAGGTAATGGAATACAATTGTTCTAAATATTAAATTAAATCTGGGGAATCATGTCAATCAGGAACCATTTACACGTTTTTTGTGGTTACACCATTTGACATTTTCAGGAGCATTCAGTCTTGTTTTTGGTTAACAAATGGTGCAAATGTCATTTCAAATTACTTAAAACCAACAAAAATACAGAAATGTAAATTATACATGTGTTTTTTTGCATTATGCACCACTATACTGTTGTCACATATAAGCCATCAGGGTCTGCAGTAGGTCTAACAGTAATCCATACCACATATATCACCATGGTTACCACATACCTGAAAATAAACATAGCACAACTTTGATGCCCGTTGTTGGAAATGTTTTTTTCTTGTGCTAGACTTAAGCACAGAAGAGCTTTTAGCGCAGATATAACCTTTTATTCTGCCTTTTCATGCATCTTTATTCAACCTAATAATCTGCAGAATATTATGATATATAATAGCACAGTTATCTCATCATGCACCATCATCATGCTTCTGTGCCCCCCCCCCCCCCCAAAAAAAAGCAACGTACCATTATATATCCCGCCTTTTAGCACAATTACATGCACTTATGTAACCAATTTACTGTCATCTTTCTGCAGTCACCTGACTTCTTGAGTGCCGTGTAAGAAAAATAAACCTTCTCTTCATAATCAGGACAAGATATTGAGAATCCTGGTTAGCAAATTTAGATTTCTGCTTAAAGAAACATGACTTCTTGGCCTTTTTTATTTGCTTTTTTACCTTTTATTCTCCTTCTATGGGACCCTTTTACTTTCCAGACTAACTATTTACTTGAAATAGTCCAGTTTTCACAGCTCAACAGCTTGACATTGCCTTAAAAATGACAAATAAACTAAAGAAAAACCCTCTTCGGCATCTTGAAAATATATAAGGCTTCAAAAATAACAGGGGTCAAAATCAGATAAGTGACCCGGCTGCTTGTAAACCGGGTGACTTCAGTGCTGATTTCTCCCAAATAACCTCACGTTTTTTAGGGATATCACAGTTGGGGCTTTTTTGAGCTCTAAAATGATTTGTGGAGATTTAAATGAGATGTTAAGTTACTGTAAATGATGCCTGTATTCTTCACAATAGACACGCTGTCCTTTAAAAAGCATTGCAATCACACAGCATATCCAGGTCTTCCTCCTTCCTCCCTCTTCCTCCTCTATAATGCATCCTTCTTTTTTCCCCTCCCTGCTGTGAACGTTATGCATCATTGCTGAGAAAACATATCTTGCGTGTCCTTGCAGGCTCCGCTCTCTGCTTCAGACATTTCCATTTCCATCTCCATCCACGTCTCCGCTGCCCTCTGGGAAGGACCTTGCCGGGTTCTGACGTGCCAGCGTGGAGGACGACGACACGCAATAAAACCCACGCACTTAACGATGAACACACAGGAGGAAGGCTGAGAGGCTCTTTTCACCAGTTTTATTGCAGCTCTGCTTCCCCTTTTAGTCTTGAGGACAAGTCGATAGATTTGCATATAGATTGTGAGAATATAGTTGAACTCTTGAACTCGTTAATAGTTAATTAACGGTGTTCTAATTAAATGTATTTTAAACATGTGCAGCATATGGATAGAAAATGAGTGGCCTTGTTGTGATGCATGGTACATTTTTAATCTCTTATGGCCTTTGAGCTCCAATCTGAAGTAATGTCACAGTATGATATTTTCAGATTTGGCTGTGAGATATATAGACGAATTATCATAATGCATAAATATTTATGATTGCAAAGGGTTTTTTTTTAAGCTGATGAAACACATATTGTGACTTTGATGGTATATGTTGTTGTATAGAGTGCTGCAAATCAAAGGTTTGATTCATAAAATAGGAGGAATCAATGTGATTAACTCAGAATAGACACAGAGATGATTGTTAGCAACCTCAGATCCTCTTAGATATATTATAAATCCTTTTATATATTGTATTGTGAATTATTTTAAGATGAAATGCTGCGTTTTACTTCTCTCAACCTGCCTTTTAAATGTAGTTACTGTTTTTTTCAATTATATATATATAAATATAAAGTAATCTAAGCTCAAACTTGCACTTTTAAATTTCGTGATGGCCTCCAAATTGACCCCGTCTGTTTTGACTGTTCCTTCTTTCCTCCCTTCCTTCCTTCCTTCCTTCCTTCCGTCTGTCCTTCCTCCTTCCCTCTTTCTTTCCTTCCTGTCTCTTTCCTTCCTTCCTTCTTTTCTTCCTCCATCCCCCTTTCTTCCTTCGTTGTCCTTCCTTCCTCCCTCCTTCTTTTCTTCCCTCCTTCCTTCCTTCCGTCTGTCCTTCCTCTCCCTCCCTCCTTCTCTCTTTCTTTCCTCCCCCTACCTTCCCCCTTCCTTCATTCCTCTGTCCTTCTTCCTTCCTTCCTCCCTTCCTCTTTTCCTTTTTCCCTCCCTCCCTCCTTCTTTCTTTCCTCCGTCCTTCCTTCCTTCCTTTCTCCATTCCTTCTTTCCTTTCCCCCCTTCTTCCTCCCTTCCATCCTTCCTTCCCCCCTTCCCTTCCTTCCTTCTTCCTCCCTTCCATCCTTAACTCAAGGACAACATGAGGGTTAACTGCATCTCATGGTCTTCCTCATAGTTTTGTTAATGTTAAAATATTTGCACCAGCATGCATTGTGTGTATCTTTGCAGTGTAACTAACATGTTAAATGCATTTTTGTCAATTTCTTCTCTTTAATAGGTTTATTGTTAACTTAAGGATGCACAACCTGCATGAAAAGTTAGCAAAGCTCAAGGGATGCAATGCCATGAATCTACTTCATTCTTTTTAAATCCATTTAGAAATGGAAATAGCGTACGTAAGGCTGTCAATTAAACTAAGTTAGTTTGGCTTGTGTGCTAACAAAAGTCCACAGAGTTGTTAATTATACAGCGTTTAATCAAACACCTCACTGTCATTATCCTTCTGGCAATCTCCTTACACTCTCTACAGTTAACCAGCATCTTTTCGTCTTTAATTATGTTGCATTAACGTGAGTTTTCCACATCCAGATAACCACACTGCATGTTAATAAAACGGGTAAATGAGGACTCAAATGCAGCTTTTCATGTGGGTTTTTTGAAATGTGTAGTAATTGGTCAAATTATTGCTGATTATTGAGGTTAAAATGAACCAAGAAATGAAAAATGCATCACGAATGACTGTTTTCTAGCACATGTTAAAGTGTTTCGAAGGGTTTTTCCGTGTATTCCTTTCAGCCTGACAGCACAGGTCAAAGGTCTGGCAGAAAAATGACGTAATTATGAGACGAGGAGGCGACGCAGTTCGGATGACGCCAATATAAGGTAACACATTTTCATATAGGATAGAAAGAGGAACGTAGATTTAATAGGATATCACAAGTGACGTTTCGAGTTCAATGCTCTTCTTCAGATGGATTCTTGTCTTCGGACGTTGAGCTCAATTAAATCTAGCTGCATTGGGAGCTGCTTTTACTTTTATTTGTTATTTGGTCCAACACCTGCTTTTTTAAAACTCTGGATGTGCTTGTCTACTACAAACTTTTATAGAAAGAGGCAGGCGTCATGTTTTTAACCTTTGTGTCGTCCTCTCGGGTCAAATTGACCCCGTCTGTTTTAACTGTTCCTTCTTTCCTCCCTTCCTTCCTTCTGCCTGTCCTTCCTCCCTCCCTCCTTCTCTCTTTCCTCCCTTCCTTCTTTCCTTCCTTCTTTCCTTCCTCCATCCCCCTTTCTTCCTTCCTTCTGTCCTTCCTTCCTTCCTTCCCTCATTTCTTCCTTCCTACCTTCCTCCTTTCCTTTTTTCTTCTGTCCTTCTTTCCTTCCTCCCCTCCTTCCTTCCTCCCTCCTTTCCTTTCCTTCCTTCCTTCCTCCCTCCTTCCTTTCCTAACTTCTTCCTCCCTTCCTTCCTCCATCCCTCCTTTTCTTCCTTCGTCCTCCCTTCATTCCTCCCTTCCTCCCTCCTTTCCTTCCTTCCTCCCTCCCTCCTTTCCTTCCTTCCTCTCTCCCTTCCTTCCTTCTTCCTGCCTTCCTTCCTTGACTCGAGGACAACAGTAGGGTTAAACCACAAGTTGGGACTTTTCCTTTAAAAACACTCAACAATATGGCGTTTTTTTGTTGATATAATGACAAAAGAAGCATAAACCACATTTCAAGTGATGATTTTAACCCAAACTATGATCCTTCCATAACCCTAACCAATTGTTTTATGTGCCTAAATCTAACCAGACCTTAAAAACAGCGTTGCAACACTGTAAAACATCCTAATTTTTACAATCACAGTGCTGATATTGTTCCTTGATTGTTCAAATTGCTGTTTTTACCACCAGTAAACAAGAGCATTATACCTTCAGTAGTGACAAACAGAAGGATATCACAACACAAACTGATGAATAAAACATGCGACTCGAAGCTGGGTATTTGTGTTCGATCAGATTCATTTGTTAGAGGTTTGGGGATTGGGGGGGGGGGGGGGGGGGGGGGGGGGGTGGGGGGTTGGGGGTTAGCTCAGCAGTACAGATCGATGTTTTGCTGGAGTGTCTGAGAGCACAGGGATCCTTTTGTTGGCTAAAAAAGCTCTTCGCTCTCTGTCGGCCTTTCATCTTTCATTTGGGGCTCGGGGCATTGATTTAGCGAGCAGGGGGGGGGGGGGGATTGGGGGGGCATTGACATCAAACCTGGCCACTGTCTTTTATTCCTTCCAGTTTTTCATTGAAGCGAGGATTTACAGGTACTCCAGTCGTCAGGGTTGCCAAGCTACTATGTAGGATTTACTTCAGAAAAAAGCAGGATTATCTATCGTATATGTCAGAGAGAGAACGTCCTTCAGCAGGATTCATAGATAGAAACATTAACGGGCAGTCTTAAAGAAGGAAATTCGACGAGTGAGTTGTATTTTTGACCTTTAACAAAGATTGCTTGTTAGATGAAAAGAAACCAAAGTCAGACCGCTTGTACGTTCAAATATTCATGACAACGTCCTTCCAGTCCGAGGGAGCGAGGCGGGTTTCCAGAGCGTGAAAAGCCAACTTTTTGTTATTTTGGGAAGTTCTTGGCTCCAAATTTGAAACATGGCTCCGAGCATAAGCTGCAACTCTGGGCTTCAAACTGGCTCCAGTGCTCACCATCGGTTGACCTCGCTACTTTTTGAGATCCAATACACTAGATTTGAACTTAGTGTTGGGGTTGTTACTCAGAAAATGTAATGTATTACACATTACATTTACGTTACTCCCATAGACTGTATATAAGAAATGGACGTAACATCTGTGGACGTCCCCCATTGGTTTGTGGACTGCTGCTCGGAGGCCAATAGTTTCGGATCTGAGCAGCGCCATCTTGAAAATGTCAGGTGCATGCTGGGAAAAATAAAAACACGGATTCTACTTATATGGGCATCAGGAGGAGCATGAGGCGCCCTCCTGAACCTGTGAACCAATCAACCTGTCAATCACGACGTAGCCACGCCCTAATGCATACCCTGCTTTATCGTCACATATAAAATCAGGGAGGCCAAAATGTCCCAAATGAACATCATACTGCATTGAAGAAGGCTTTAAACTAGCGATTGAGACCATAAACACATTTTGAAAACGTTTACTGAGGTTAGAAATCAAGTGAGAAGTTGGTGAATTCTCCATTGACTTGTATAAAGACGGAAGTCCTTTTGACTTGGTTAGGGTCTGCATACACTCAGCCTGAGCATCACTGTGGGTCTGTAAGTGTTTTATTATTAGCTTTGTGTTAGCATGAGAGGTCAGGCAGTTATTGCTCAAGTGTGCATGAAAAGCATCAGATTTTTTGGTTTATACGTAATAATTGAAGAACTTATGTAACACAAGTAAAGCCTACTTGCACCTTTTTAGATAATGTGAGGTTTCTAATTTTGCTTCAGCAAGTCTATTTGGAGGTTTTAATGTTTATGATGCTTGTTATTCTGCAGCTTTTTCATCTCTTGCAACCACTGCAGCTTTTAATCAACACTTTGCAACAACATTACGACTTTATCACATGTCTATGAGGTTCTTATGGAGCTGTTTAATCAGGGAAATGTGTCAATAATGGGTTTTTTTTTCCTGCTTCTAGATCTCACTAACTGCTTCAATCTGAACTCTCCTTTAAGTAATGAGCAGTTATAAAAAAAAGGGCCATTTCAAACTAGTAATAACTGATTGATCCCCTCGTAATTTGAAGGACAGAGAAAGATGGTGTTCGCTTATGTAAAAAAAAAGAAATGTATGATAAATTTCTCTTTAAGCGTTAATTTAAAATACAAAGAGTGCATTGAAGGTTCTCCAGATGTTTACTTTGACACGCTATCAACTTGATGAATTTGTTTGTGTGCACGTCTTCATTATAGGCTCTGGGGGTTAAACTTTAACCAATCAAGCCGCTCCCTTAATTGTGAGCCCCCTTATTGGAGGATTGATTATAATTAGACGTGGTTGATGGGATGTTAATATCTGTCAATTATGCAAGAGACAACGGGAATAACAAAGATGAAACACCGCTCGTCGTTATTCCCCTGCTGATGATTTGTTTGGAGCGGAGGATGACAGGGACTCCAGGCTGGCCTCAATCTGTCTTCAAGAAGAAATAGATTTGAATATTAAATACTTTTTTTTTAAAAGAGAAAAAAAAAGGCGTATCTCTCTTGGGAGGCTCGCCTTTAACAGTGTGTACTCTTTTAAAGCATATGCGTCTTTCATAAAGTAGCACAGATTTACACCTTGAACAGCCAGCGTTACATACTGCACCTCGACTATCTCGTCTGTCCTTCTGTAAACTTATTCAAATAACAACAAAGTTTGACTTATGTGTGAAGAGACGTTTAATATTCATATGAATCCTTAAGTTACCTCAAATGCCATAGGAAACAGATGGAAAAGGACCTGTTGTCCTGAGTCAAGGAAGGAAGGGAGGAAGAAGGAAGGAAAGGAGGGAGGGAGAAAAGGAAAGGAGGAAGAAGGAAGGAAAGGAGGAAGGGAGGAAGAAGGAAGGAAAGGAGGGAGGAAGGAAGGAAAGGAGGGAGGTAGGTAGGAGGGAGGGAGGAAAGAAGGAAGGAGGGAGGGAGGGAGAAAGGAAAAGAGGAAGGGAGGAAGGAAGGAAAGGAGGGAGGGAAAAAAGGAAAGAAGGGAGGAAGGAAGGAAAGGAGGGAGGGAGAAAAGGAAAGAAGGAAGGAAGGTAGGTAGGAGGGAGGGAGGAAAGAAGGAAGGAGGGAGGGAGGGAGAAAGGAAAAGAGGAAGGGAGGAAGGAAGGACAGAGGAAAGAAGGAAGGGAGGAAGGTAGGGGGAGGAAGGAGGAGGGGGAGAAGAAGAGAAGAGAGGGAGTAGGAAAGGAAGGAAGGAAGGAAGAGAGGAAAGAGAGAGGAAAGAAAGAAAGAGAGAAGGAAGGAGGGAGGAAGGACAGATGGGAAGGAAGGAAGGGAGGAAAGAAGGAACAGTCCAAACAGACGGGGAGGACGACACGAAGGTTAATATTCATATGAATCCTTAAGTTAACTCAACGCCATAGAAAACAGACGGAAAGGACCTCGCTCCTGTATAAATGACACTTTAAGAGGGGAGCTGCTGTACTGTGTCAGGTGTTGAAATTAAGATAATTATTGTATGTTTGAACAAGAAGAAGAAGAAGAAGAAGAAGAAGAAGAGGAAAGTCATGGCTTCTTTAAAGTTGAAATAGCTGTAAGGGTTCTTCAAGATGTTAAGCAAAGAAAGAGAAAAGGAGGCCGTAAACTTTCCCCTCCACCCAACGAGAAGCTCCAAGAATCAACCTGAGAACAAGAAGAGGGATAAAAGTTCAAGCTGGAGGTGACAGAAAATGAAAGATAATCATAATAATATTAATACGTTTTATTTATATAGCGCTTTTCACAAACCCAAGGACCCTTTACAGAAGGAAAAAATGAAATTAAATAAATAAATCAACCAAACTAGATCAAAACAAGACTATGCAGAGGAGTTCATTATGTTTCAAAACGTTCTTAGCATAGAGGAACAATGAAAAATAGTCATAAAGAACTTTTGATTATGATTTCTTTCAGACTTTTTTTTCTCTTTTTATTCACGTCTTTTGAATTTGCACATAAAAGCGCCTGAGACAAAGTGCAGAAAATTAAAAAGGAAAATCTGAAATATGGCAGAAATGTTTATACAATCAAACCAAGGCCAAAAAACATTCAACACAATACAACAGTCATTCAAAACAACACAATATCACAAGAGAAACAGCATTTTTTTGAAGGAATGTATTCATATATGTGGGTTTTTTGGACCTCAGTTTGCAGCCGTGATCCACACACACACACACACACACACACACACACACACACACACACACACACACACACACACACACACACACACACACACACACACACACACACACAGGCCGCAGGTGAAGGCATGTGAACGTGAGAAAGGCCACAGTGTGA
>NC_084993.1:2659234-2680258 GCF_963691925.1 Scomber scombrus | reverse complement strand
CTGCAGCATCTTGAAAATATATAAGGCTTCAAAAATAACAGGGGTCAAAATCAGATAAGTGACCCGGCTGCTTGTAAACCGGGTGACTTCAGTGCTGATTTCTCCCAAATAACCTCACGTCTTTTAGGGATATCACAGTTGGTTGTTTTTTGAGCTCTAAAATGAATTGTGGGGATTTAAATGATGCCTGTATTCTTCACAATAGACACCCTGTCCTTTAAAAAGCATTGCAATCACACAGCATATCCAGGTCTTCCTCCTTCCTCCCTCTTCCTCCTCTATAATGCATCCTTCTTTTTTCCCCCTCCCTGCTGTGAACGTTATGCATCATTGCTGAGAAAACATATCTCGCGTGTCCTTGCAGGCTCCGCTCTCTGCTTCAGACATTTCCATTTCCATCTCCATCCACGTCTCCGCTGCCCTCTGGGAAGGACCTTGCCGGGTTCTGACGTGCCAGCGTGGAGGACGACGACACGCAATAAAACCCACGCACTTAACGATGAACACACAAGAGGAAGGCTGAGAGGCTCTTTTCACCAGTTTTATTGCAGCTCTGCTTCCCCTTTTAGTCTTGAGGACAAGTCGATAGATTTGCATATAGATTGTGAGAATATAGTTGAACTCTTGAACTCGTTAATAGTCAATTAATGGTGTTCTAATTAACTGTATTTTAAACATGTGCAGCATATGGATAGAAAATGAGTGGCCTTGTTGTGATGCATGGTACATTTTTAATCTCTTATGGCCTTTGAGCTCCAATCTGCAGTAATGTCACAGTATGATATTTTCAGATTTGGCTGTGAGATATATAGACGAATTATCATAATGCATAAATATTTATGATTGCAAAGGGGTTTTTTTAAGCTGATGAAACACATATTGTGACTTTGATGGTATATGTTGTTGTATAGAGTGCTACAAATCAAAGGTTTGATTCATAAATAGGAGGAATCAATGTGATTAACTCAGAATAGACACAGAGATGATTGTTAGCAACCTCAGATCCTCTTAGATATATTATAAATCCTTTTATATATTGTATTGTGAATTCTTTTAAGATGAAATGCCGCTGTTTACTTCTCTCAACCTACCTTTTAAATGTAGTTACTGTTTTTTCAATTATACATATATATAGAAATAAAGTAATCTAAGCTCAAACTTGCACTTTTAATCTTCGTGTCGTCCTCCCGGGTCAAATTGACCCCGTCTGTTTTGACTGTTCCTTCTTTCCTTCCTTCCGTCTGTCCTTCCTCCCTCCCTCCTTCTCTCTTTCTTTCCTTCCTCTCTCTTTCCTCCCTTCCTTCTTTCCTTCCTCCATCCCCCTTTCTTCCTTCCTTGTCCTTCCTTCCTCCCTCCCTCCTTCTTTTCTTCCCTCCTTCCTTCCTTCCTTCCTTCATTTCCTTCCTCCCTCCCTCCTTCTCTCTTTCTTTCCTCTGTCCTTCTTTTTTTCCTTCCTCCCTTCCTCTTTTCCTCCCTCCCTCCTTCCTTCTTTCCTCCCTCCCTCCTTCCTTCTTTCCTCCATCCTCCCTTCCTTCTTTCCTTTCCTCCCTTCCTTCCTAGCTCCTTTCCTTCCTTCCTTCCCTCCTTCCTTCCTCCCTTCTTTCCTTCCTTCTTCCTCCTTTCCTCCCTTCCATCCTTCCTTCCTCCTTCCTCCCTTCCTCATAGTTTTGTTAGCGTTAAATTGTTTGCACTAGCATGCATTGTGTGTATCTTTGCAGTGTAACTTACATGTTCAATGCATTTTTCGTCAATTTCTTCTCTTTAAAAGGTTTATTGTTAACTTAAGGATGCACAACCTGCATGAAAAGTTAGCAAAGCTCGAGGGATGCGATGCCAAGAATCTACTTCATTCTTTTTAAATCCATTTAGAAATGGAAATAGCGTACGTAAGGCTGTCAATTAAACTAAGTTAGTTTGGCTTGTGTGCTAACAAAAGTCCACAGAGTTGTTAATTATACAGCGTTTAATCAAACACCTCACTGTCATTATCCTTCTGGCAATCTCCTTACACTCTCTACAGTCAACCAGCATCTTTTCGTCTTTAATTATGTTGCATTAACGTGAGTTTTCCACATCCAGATAACCACACTGCATGTTAATAAAATGGGTAAATAAGGACTCAAATGTAGCTTTTCATGTGTTTTTAAAAAAAAATGTGTAGTAATTGGTCAAATTATTGCTGATTATTGAGGTAAAAATGAACCCAGAAATTAAAAATGCCTCACGAATGACTGTTTTCTAGCACATGTTAAAGTGTTTCGAAGGGTTTTTCCGTGTATGCCTTGCAGCCTGACAGCACAAAGTCAAAGGTCTGGCAGAAACATTACGTAATTATGAGACGAGGAGGCGACGCAGTTCGGATGACGCCAATATAAGGTAACACATTTTCATATAGGATAGAAAGAGGAACGTAGATTTAATAGGATATCAAAAGTGACGTTTCGAGTTCAATGCTCTTCTTCAGATGGATTCTTGTCTTCGGAAATTGAGCTCAATTAAATCTAGCTGCATTGGGAGCTGCTTTTACACATTTGTTATTTGGTCCAACACCTGCTTTTTTAAAACTCTGGATGTGCTTGTCTACTACAAACTTTTATAGAAAGAGGCAGGCGTCATGTTTTTAACCTTTGTGTCGTCCCTCTCGGGTCAAATTGACCCCGTCTGTTTTAACTGTTCCTTCTTTCCTCCCTTCCTTCCTTCTGCCTGTCCTTCCTCCCTCCCTCCTTCTCTCTTTCCTCCCATCCTTCTTTCCTTCCTTCTTTCCTTCCTCCATCCCCCGTTCTTCCTTCCTTCTGTCCTTCCTTCCTTCCCTCCTTTCTTCCTTCCTACCTTCCTCCCTTCCTTTTTTCTTCTGTCCTTCTTTCCTTCCTTCCTTCCTTCCTCCCTCCTTCCTTTCCTAACTTCTTCCTCCCTTCCTTCCTCCATCCCTCCTTTTCTTCCTTCGTCCTCACTTCATTCCTCCCTTCCTCCCTCCTTTCCTTCCTTCCTCCCTCCCCCCTTTCCTTCCTTCCTCTCTCCCTTCCTTCCTTCCTCTCTCCCTTCCTTCCTTGACTCGGGGACAACAGGAGGGTTAAACCACAAGTTGGGACTTTTCCTTTAAAAACACTCAACAGTGTGGCGTTTTTTTGTTGATATAATGACAAAAGAAGCATAAACCACATTTCAAGTGATGATTTTAACCCGAACTATGATCCTTCCATAACCCTAACCAATTGTTTTATGTGCCCAAATCTAACCAGACCTTAAAAAACAGCGTTGCAACACTGTAAAACATCCTAATTTTTACAATCACAGTGCTGATATTGTTCCTTGATGACTGAAAATAGAGTCAAATTGCTGTTTTTACCACCAGTAAACAAGAGCATTATACCTTCAGTAGTGACAAACAGGAGGATATCACAACACAAACTGATGAATAAAACATGCGACTCGAAGCTTGGTATTTGTGTTCGATCAGATTCATTTGTTAGAGGTTTGGGGATTGGGGGGGGGGGGGGTTGGGGGTTAGCTCAGTAGTACAGATCGATGTTTTGCTGGAGTGTCTGAGAGCACAGGGATCCTTTTGTTGGCTAAAAAAGCTCTTCGCTCTCTGTCGGCCTTTCATCTTTCATTTGGGGCTTGGGGCATTGATTTAGCGAGCAGGGGGGGGGGGGGGGGATTGGGGGGGGGGGCATTGACATCAAACCTGGCCACTGTCTTTTATTCCTTCCAGTTTTTCATTGAAGCGAGGATTTACAGGTACTCCAGTCGTCAGGGTTGCCAAGCTACTATGTAGGATTTACTTCAGAAAAAAGCAGGATTATCTATCGTATATGTCAGAGAGAGAACGTCCTTCAGCAGGATTCATACATAGAAACATTAACGAGCAGTCTTAAAGAAGGAAATTCGACGAGTGAGTTGTATTTTTGACCTTTAACAAAGATTGCTTGTTAGATGAAAAGAAACCAAAGTCAGACCGCTTGTACGTTCAAATATTCATGACAACGTCCTTCCAGTCCGAGGGAGCGAGGCGGGTTTCCAGAGCGTGAAAAGCCAACTTTTTGTTATTTTGGGAAGTTCTTGGCTCCAAATTTGAAACATGGCTCCGAGCATAAGCTGCAACTCTGGGCTTCAAACTGGCTCCAGTGCACACCATCGGTTGACCTCGCTACTTTTTGAGATCCCATACACTAGATTTGAACTTAGTGTTGGGGAAAATGTAATGTATTACACATTACATATACGTTACTCCCATAGACTGTATATAAGAAATGGACGTAACATCAGTGACGTCCCCCATTGGTTTGTGGACTGTAAGTGTTTTATTATTAGCTTTGTGTTAGCATGAGAGGTCAGGCAGTTATTGCTCAAGTGTGCATGAAAAGCATCAGATTTTTTGTTTATACGTAATAATTGAAGAACTTATGTAACACAAGTAAAGCCTACTTGCACCTTTTTAGATAATGTGAGGTTTCTAATTTTGCTTCAGCAAGTCTATTTTGAGGTTTTAATGTTTATGGTGCTTGTTATTCTGCAGCTTTTTCATCTCTTGCAACCACTGCAGCTTTTAATCAACACTTTGCAACAACATTACGACTTCATCACATGTCTATGAGGTTCTTATGGAGCTGTTTAATCAGGGAAATGTGTCAATAATGGGGTTTTTTTTCTGCTTCTAGATCTCACTAACTGCTTCAATCTGAACTCTCCTTTAAGTAATGAGCAGTTATAAAAAAAAAAGGGCCATTTCAAACTAGTAATAACTGATTGATCCCCTCGTAATTTGAAGGACAGAGAAAGATGGTGTTCGCTTATGTAAAAAAAAAGAAGACATGTACGATAAATTTCTCTTTAAGCGTTAATTTAAAATACAAAGAGTGCATTGAAGGTTCTCCAGATGTTTACTTTGACACGCTATCAACTTGATGAATTTGTTTGTGTTTATGTCTTCATTATAGGCTCTGGGGGTTAAACTTTAACCAATCAAGCCGCTCCCTTAATTGTGAGCCCCCTTATTGGAGGATTTATTATAATTAGACGTGGTTGATGGGATGTTAATATCCGTCAATTATGCAAGAGACAACGGGAATAACAAAGATGAAACACCGCTCGTCGTTATTCCCCTGCTGATGATTTGTTTGGAGCGGAGGATGACAGGGACTCCAGGCTGGCCTCAATCTGTCTTCAAGAAGAAATAGATTTGAATATTAAATACTTAAAAAAAAAAAGAGGGAAAAAAAGGCGTATCTCTCTGGGGAGGCTCGCCTTTAACAGTGTGTACTCTTTTAAAGCATATGCATACTTTCATAAAGTAGCACAGATTTACACCTTGAACAGCCAGCGTTACATACTGCACCTCGACTATCTCGTCTGTCCTTCTGTAAACTTATTCAAATAACAACAAAGTTTGACTTATGTGTGAAGAGACGTTTAAAATTCATATGAATCCTTAAGTTACCTCAACGCCATAGGAAACAGATGGAAAAGGACCTGTTGTCCTGAGTCAAGGAAGGAAGGGAGGAAGAAGGAAGGAAAGGAGGGAGGAAGGAAGAAGGAAGAAGGAAGGGAGGAAGAAGGAAGGAAGGGAGGAAGAAGGAAGGAAGGGAGGAAGGAAGGAAAGGAGGGAGGAAGGAAGAAGGGAAGGAGGGAGGAAGGAAGGAAAGGAGGGAGGGAGAAAATGAAAGAAGGAAGGAAGGAAGGTAGGTAGGAGGGAGGGAGGAAAGAAGGAAGGAAGACGTAACAATCTCCCATTGGTTTGTGGACTGCTGCTCGGAGGCCAATAGTTTCGGATCTGAGCAGCGCCATCTTGAAAATGTCAGGTGCATGCTGGGAAAAATAAAAACAAAACTGCTCGAGGGAGGGAGAAAGGAAAAGAGGAAGGGAGGAAGGAAGGAAAGGAGGGAGGGGAAAAAAGGAAAGAAGGGAGGAATGAAGGAAAGGAGGGAGGGAGAAAAGGAAAGAAGGAAGGAAGGTAGGTAGGAGGGAGGGAGGAAAGAAGGAAGGAGGGAGGGAGGGAGAAAGGAAAAGAGGAAGGGAGGAAGGAAGGACAGAGGAAAGAAGGAAGGGAGGAAGGTAGGGGGGAGGAAAGAAAGAGAGAAGGAGGGAGTAAGGAAAGGAAGGAAGGAAGGAAGAGAGGAAAGAGAGAGGAAAGAAAGAAAGAGAGAAGGAAGGAGGGAGGAAGGACAGATGGGAAGGAAGGAAGGGAGGAAAGAAGGAACAGTCCAAACAGACGGGAGGACGACACGAAGGTTAATATTCATATGAATCCTTAAATTAACTCAACGCCATAGAAAACAGACGGAAAGGACCTCGCTCCTGTATGAATGACACTTTAAGAGGGGAGCTGCTCTACTGTGTCAGGTGTTGAAATTAAGATAATTATTGTATGTTTGAACAAGAAGAAGAAGAAGAAGAAGACGAGGAAAGTCATGGCTTCTTTAAAGTTGAAATAGCTGTAAGGGTTCTTCAAGATGTTAAGCAAAGAAAGAGAAAAGGAGGCCGTAAACTTTCCCCTCCACCCAACGAGAAGCTCCAAGAATCAACCTGAGAACAAGAAGAGGGATAAAAGTTCAAGCTGGAGGTGACAGAAAATGAAAGATAATCATAATAATATTAATACGTTTTATTTATATAGCGCTTTTCAAAAAGCCCAAGGACCCTTTACAGAAGGAAAAAATGAAATTAAATAAATAAATCAACCAAACTAGATCAAAACAAGACTATGCAGAGGAGTTCATTATGTTTCAAAACGTTCTTAGCATAGAGGAACAATGAAAAATAGTCATAAAGAACTTTTGATTATGATTTCTTTCAGACTTTTTTTTCTCTTTTATTCACGTCTTTTGAATTTGCACATAAAAGCGCCTGAGACAAAGTGCAGAAAATTAAAAAGGAAAATCTGAAATATGGCAGAAATGTTTATACAATCAAACCAAGGCCAAAAAACATTCAACACAATACAACAGTAATTCAAAACAACACAATATCACAAGAGAAACAGCATTTTTTTGAAGGAATGTATTCATATATGTGGGTTTTTTGGACCTCAGTTTGCAGCCGTGATCCACACACACACACACACACACACACACACACACACAGGCCGCAGGTGAAGGCATGTGAACGTGAGAAAGGCCACAGTGTGAAAACGCCTGCGGTCGACTTAATGCACTCCAAAATATGGCGATAAGCACGGGGCATTCACAGCGAGCTGGTGGGTCGGGCTGATTACACCCAGCCACACACACACACACACACACACACACACACATACACACACACACACACCACTACCACCGCTGACCACAAGACAACGACACCGGCAGATAATCTCTGCACTTCGCTGTACAGCTGCAGACACACTGTGTGTATGTGTGTCAGACCGCAGGACGGGTGAAAGATGTTTTCACTTTTTCTGTGAATGGGTTGCAGCGTTGGGAAGGATACAGATTACTAGTTACTCTATTTAGAATGTAATAAGTAATGTAACTATTCCAATTACTTAATAAAAAGAAGTTCAGCTGTTTTTCATGGATACTGACATGATTTATAAGGGAGATCATTTCTTATAAAGCAACATTTATCTCTCATTTGAAAATGTATTCATTAGTTCATGTAGATTTTGGAATATAAAATAAAGATATTTGATGAATAAAGTGGGTTTAATTGGTACTGTGACTCCATTTAAAGCCCATGTGTGCTTCAAATAAGCCCACATCATTATTTATTTACTAAATATAGAACAAAATATTGATTTCAAAGAATTAAAAACAGCAATATATGTATTCAGTAACATGTTAAATATTAAAAAGATGAGAAAAAAACCCTCCTGAGCAAAATCTTAAAGGTCTGACTTTAGATGTAACCTCCTTTTTAAGTGACTCAATTGTTTATTTGTTTACTTCAAGCTCTATATTTATATTCTGCGGCTCTACTGGAATATCTTTGCATGATTTAAAGTAAAAAAAACCACCTTATTTATCTTTTACTGGCCTTTTATGCAGCTCCTCAGTTCAGCCTCTGTCTAAAACAGAGCTGCCCCTCATCTCAGAAGGCTCTATAAACAAACTTAACCCTCCTGTTGTCCTTAAGTCAAGGAAGGAAGGGAGTAATAAAGAAGGAAAGGAGGGAGGAAGGAAGGAGGGAAGGAAGGGAGGAAGGAAGAAGGAAGGAAAGGAGGGAGGGAGGAAAGAAGGAAGGAGGGAGGAAAGGAAGTAAGGAAGGAAAGAAGGAGGGAAGAAAGGGGGATGGAGGAAAAAAGGAAGAAAGGGGGATGGAGGAAAGAAGGAAGGAAGGACAGAGGAAAGAAAGAGAGAAGGAGGGAGGGAGGAAAGAAGAAGAAAGGGGGATGGAGGAAGTACAGACGGAAGGAAAGAAGGGAGGAAAGAAGGAACAGTCAAAACAGACGGGGTCAATTTGGCCCGGGAGGACGACACGAAGGTTAAAGTAGTAGTTGGATTTCTTTTTCATGCACTTTACTCAAACTATAAGCTTTTTAAATGCATTCAAAGCAGGCTGCAGCCCTGGGTTTTGACTAGCAGGCACTATTATACACGCGTTCACCTCAAGTTTAGGAAACTTTGACAATGTTGTGACATCCAACATCGCAACGCAGCAAACAAATAAAAATATCACCACAAGCGTGCTATGTCCTCTTTCTAAAGGAGTTTACTTTCAAGTTCAATGTAACGCTGTCATGAAGAATCTCATCAGGGAGGTCAAAGGTCACCGCGGCGGTACAGTAATACGGTGTGACAGTTGAAATGAGATGAGAGGAAAAACCGCTCAAGCACACACACACACAGACACACACACAGACACACACACAGACACACACACACACACACACACACACACACACACACCTCAGTCTGTTTACACACACTCTCTGTTGGCTGTCCTGCGTGTGTGTTGGTCACAAATATAGCTGTGGGATTCCTTTCCTTTGGCCCGAGCTCAAAAACACTTCAGCAGGGGAAAGGTGCAAGTGTGTGTGTGTGTGTGCTCTGGTTCTTCTATCCTTGTGAGGTCCGATATGGAGTTTTTTTAGACCTTGGAAATGAGAGACGCTTTGTTTTTTAGTTTTTTTTTGGGAAAGTGATGACATTTGGTGTGATGTTGGAGACTTGGTAAATTTAGATTAAGAGATGAGGTGTTTAGTTGTAAGGGGGTATCCACACATATCTAATACTGCTTAAGATAGTGGAATTAAATCATTAAAGTTTTGTAAAATAGGATCCGCTCTTGTGATTTTGATGCAGGATCTTTGAGGTTGCAACAGTTTAACCAATGTAAACAAGTTTTTTGGAAAAGTCCCCTCCTGTTCATGCAAAACGCCTGCATTACAAGCTCTAATTTTATAGGTTGGACATTAAAGAAACTAATAGAAACGCTCCATTCTAGGAGGCAAAAGTAGATATTTTGGCATTTATTGATAACTGCTGCTATGTGCTGCATCTTTCCTCCGACCATGCAGAAGTTTGGTGCTTGAATTCTACCAAACAAGACCTTGAAAGGCTTTGAATTCAATGATAAAATGAGCTTAAAACCCTGTTAATGAAAGCTGTGCCTGCACAAAACAGAACATTTGAAAGACCACCTTTACTTTCAATCATTCAAATATGTCTAATTTCTCTTTAATGACTAATCTGGGAAAGTTACTCCTTCTAATGCCTTGACTAAAGACTAAAATTAGCTCAAAATAAAGCTAATAAAATCCCAACACATCTACAGACTGATTATACTGATTAATTAGAAGTTCAAATAAGCTTTTTTCCCTGTAAAAATTGAAGGGTTTTTTGTTAAAGCTGCTCCATACTAAGCTAAAAGTGGAACATCAGATTGCATTCAACAAACAATGCAAAATTTACACCCAAAATGTGCACTCTTAATCTCATATTTACACCTCCCTCCCGCCCCCCCTTTCTCTCCCTCTCTCTCTCTCGATGACAGCCAGCTTTTCTCCCCTTCCTTCGAGCGTGGCAGTCCTCAAACAACACATTCGATTGTCGCGGCGATGTCAGACGTCATATTCTACAAACTACTTTTCAAGCGTTGCCACCACCACGCCCTTTGTTCCCCTCCGCTTGCCTCTCTGTCAGCAGCCAGTCAGTCATGTCGAGGGTCTTGTCATCAATCATGTGTTTCTGAACATTCGGCTCCCATTGACCTTCTGGTTGACGTCGGTGAGCCAACATGACGCGCCCTCAGAAGGCCTTCGGAACATCTGAACACGACTGAAAAAGCCAAATTTAACCCTCCTGTTGTCCTCGAGTCAAGGAAGGAAGGGAGGAAGAAGGAAGGAAGGAAGGGAGGGAGGAGGGAAGGAAGCAAGGAGGGAAGAAAAGGAGGGAGGGAGGAAGGATGAAGGAAAGGAGGGAGGGAGGAAGGAGGGAAGGAAGGAAGGAAGAAAAGGAGGGAAGGAAGGAAAGAGGGAAGGAGGGAGGGAGGGAGAAAGGAAAAGAGGTAGGGAGGAAGGAATGAAAGAAGGACAGAGGAAAGAAGGGAGGAAGGAAGGAAGGAAGGAAAAGAGGGAGGAAGGAAGGAAGGAAAGAAGGTAGGAAGGAAAGAAAGAGAGAAGGAGGGAGGGAGGGAGGAAGGACAGACGGAAGGGAGGAAGGACAGACAGAAGGAAGGGATGAAGGAAAGGAAGGAAGGAAGGAAAGATGGACGAAAGAAGGAAGGAAGGAAGGATGGAGGGAGGAAAAAAGGAAAAGCGAAAGGAAGGAAGGAAGGAAGGAAGTAGGGAGGGAGGAAAGAGAGAAGGTGGAAGGAAGGAAGGAAGGAAAAGAGGAAGGGAGGAAAGAAAGAACAGTCGGGGACGACACGAAGGTTAAGCAAGCAGGGCTTTCACTCAGATTAAAAAATGTAGAGTTCAGTGGAATTATTTGTCATATTGAAATAATAAACAAATAAATAATAAATAAATGCATATTGCAGCTTTTTAGGTACACTAATGTTTTATCCCTCTAAAAATGGATATATACATGTCCACATTTGGCATCTGCACTTATATTTCCCTGATTCAAACAGGCTTCAACCTTGAGCTTCAGCCAAAAGCCAGACAGGCGCCACACACCAACACACACCAACACACACACACCAACACACACACACACACACACACACACTCTCAACACAGCTGGTCTGCGGCCAGCTTCCAGCACTCCCTGTTTGTGCCAGCGCTGTCATCGCTGCTCCAAACACGCTGCTTGATAACGCCGGATAGAGAGACAGAGAGAGGCTCCTGCCAACAACGCTATCTGATCTAACTATCGCTTCATGCTATTAAACCACAGTGATCATCTTATGTAGAGACCTGGCTCGGGTGTTAGAGGGTAGGTAGGTGGGGGGTGGGGGGGTAAGGGGAGGGGGGGGCATGTTAAGTCATCGGGTTATTTGATTAGACTCCTCCCATCACAGATGCTTCATTGATTTAGGCCTGCAGCACCTCCAAAAGGCTCAGCAGTGATTTTCATTATTTCATTTATAATAATATGTGACTTTTTACACAAATGCATGTCTGCCTTGCTTCTTGTCTTGCTTATGCACAATAAAATCCTGCAGGTTCTTTCTTTAGGGTGATATTTTACTTTATTTTTTAATTTAAGGAAGTTTATTGTGTCCGTTCTTGCAGAAAATAGAATCAAAGTTGCAGTGAAACAACAGATATTTTGAGTAAAAAAAAGGGAAAAATTGAGGGTTTGAGGGTAATTATACACTGAAATCCTACAAAAATCCTTCTGTCTTGAGAGTTATATTTAATTATTTTATTAAGTGTCAGTTCTTGCAGAAAATAGAGTCAATGTTGCAGTGAAGTTTGAGGGTAATTATACTTTCTTTACAGCAATATTTGAGTTATTTTTAATAAAAAGAAGCTTGCAGTTCTTACAGAAAATAGAGTCAAAATCAGAGTGAAACAACATATAATGCAATGTATGTTGAGTAATGTGTTATGTTGGGTTGTTAAAGTGGCAAATAATGGGATTAATTTAATAAATGCAATTATAAATACTTATCTAATAACTCGTTATAGTGCAGGATTCTTGCAAAGGTGAGTCCAAATTCCCAAAGATGTTCTTAAAAAGGAACTAAAAAAAGCTTCTCTACACTACATATATTACATTTTTTATAGAGAAATGTCAGATTCTTATGGGTTTAAAAAAAAAAACGTGTCAGAATTGGCCTTCAAAAGCCGCTATGTCTAATTTCGCACCATTTTTGTGCAGCTGCAGAGCATAAATGTGTCCTTAGGTCAATGAAACATCCAAAATGTCAGAAACAATACATTACTCTCATGGCCTTAGTGTCCTCAATTACAGGTACAACGCTGTAGTTTCACAGGTTGGACTTGTGAAGACACCATTGAAGACACTCGGCTTTCTAAGAGGCAAAACTAATGAGATTTTTTGACATTTATTATGACATTTAATGGTGGTCTACTGTGTGTTAATCCCTGTTTTTTACCTTGTTGTGACTTGACAGATTTTCACCGTCTTCTGTAATGTGTCTTACATGGAAAAATGTTCCATTAAACAAGACGCTCAACGGCTTTTAACCTAATGTTCAAGTTAGTGTAGAAGCTCCTCGAGTCAAGGTAGGAAGGGAGGAAAGGAGGAAGGAAAGGAGGGAGGAAGGGAGTAAGGAGGAAGGAAGAAGTAAGGAAAGGAGGGAGGAAGGAAAGGAAGTAGGGAAGGACAGAGGAAAGAAGGAAGGGAGGAAGGTAGGGGGAGGAAAGAAAGAGAGAAGGAGGGAGGGAGGAAAGAAGGAAGGAAGGGAGGAAGGAAAGGAAGGAAGGAAGGGAACAAAGAGGGAAGGAAAGAAGGAGGGAGGAAGGACAGAAGGACACTCGTAGTTGCTGCTGCAAAGAAAATGACTGTAAACAGAAGAAGAAGCTCATTTTATACATTTATAAGTCGGTGGTTTGTTTATACTTAATGGTGTGAAAAGCAAGTAAGAAACAGATGCAAAAGGGAAAGTCAGACTGGTTCAAGGCACACTTGAATAAAAGCTGAAAGAATTTTAAAATAAATAGCTAAAGGAGGTTTTTAATCAATCTACACAATGTCTCACAAAGAAATATACCATCTGAAATCTTAATCCCTGTTGCTCGACTGGACTGTAAACTCTCCTCAGTATTGACCCGAGGATGCAGTTTATCCTTGTTTCTTTTTATGTATTATTATAGTCTCTAAACCCCCCCCACCCCGCCCCCCCCCCCCCCCCCCCCCCCCCCCCCGCTATCGACTTTATTTTACTGCCTGGATCTGCATGTAACCTTGATGTTTTTCACCATTCTTATACAACTTCCCCTTTTTGGCATCGTTACATTGAAGTTTCTGGCATGGTGGGGGGGTTTGATGCAGATGTTTTGCAGCTGCTATCCATGTATCTGCATGTTCACTTTAAGCACCACACACACACACACACACACACACACACACACACACACACACACACACACACACACACACACACACACACACACACACACACACACACACACACACACACACACAATGTAATTTGGTTGACTCTCTAATCCCAGCCTCTCTCTCTCTCTCTCTCTCTCTCTCTGTATCTCGTGTACACAATGTACTTTCTTAAAGGGCGAGTGATGCTAATCATATCAGCGCTTGTGTGTGTGTGTGTGTGTGTGTGTGTGTGTGTGTGCGTGTGTGTGTGCTGCACATGAGTGATGCCCGGTTCACCTTCTATCCACAGAGATGGAAAAGTGAAACGAGGACACACAACATGTCCGATGTTTGTTTTGTACCGCAGCTGGCTTCGATGACAGTCCCGAACATGTGGGTGAAAAAAGGTCAAAGGTCATCCTGCTGCCTCCAGATACATGGAAGAAGGACTATCTATCTATCTATCTATCTATCTATCTATCTATCTATCTATCTATCTATCTATCTATCTATCTATCTATCTATCTATCTATCTATCTATCTAAAACGTGGTTTCACACACACACACACACACACACACACACACACACACACACACACACACACACACACACACACACACACACACACACACACACACACACACACATAAAGCGATTGAAGCAGAACGAGGCTGACAGCTTGTGTACAAACAGCGTCCCCGAAGCACCAATGATCTCCAGAGTTGGGCATTATTTTTAGATATTGTCACCAGTGCCACTGTTGCTCCGAATCAGGACTACATTTCCCATCAGCCCCCCCCAACTGATTCCTCTTTACGCTACCTTAAAGAGAAGAAGGAACCATGTTTAACCCCACCTCCTGCTGTCATCAGAAACATTGATCACTTTTTGGGTGAATCAATACAGTACATGATACTTTCACACTTGCTGCCTCTGTGCGCAGGATTATAGATGTGTATTGAAAGCTTTTTACATGAGTTCTGGGAAACTTGTTTCATCATTTCTGACCAAACAACTAATCAATTAATCGATTAAATACTTGACAGATTCATTAATAATGAAAATGATTAGTTACAGGCCTAAACACAAGCAGCCATACAGAAACGCTGCCTAAATAAAGTCTTAAATTGGCAAATGCTTTATGCAAAGATTAATTTAACTAGCTTTAAATGCCATCTTTCTGTTTTTCCCCATCTTCATTTGGTTAAAGGCTCAGTAACAAATAAGGGTTGGCAAGATGAGTGATTCACAAATATATTTAAAAAAAATGTCTTAAAAGCAGCATTGGGTTTGTTAAAATGTACATTTTGTATTTTTGTTGGTTTTATATCATTTGAAATGACATTTGCACCATTTTTTTTAAACTAAAAGTAAGACTGAATGCTCCTGAAAACGTCAAATGGTGTAACCACAGTTCCTGATCTCCATGATTCCCCAGATTAAATGTAATATTTAGAACAATTGTATTCCATTACCTTTATTTAATATAAAAGTTATAATGTAAGATCATGCCAAACTAGTTGATATGGTGTTTTATTGAGAATTTACTGTTTTTAAGCAAGTTGAATGGTTGTTATGGTTACACCAATTAGACATTTTTGCCATAATGCTCTAATATATTCTCTCAAAATGGATTAAAAGCAGAAATTTGATGCTGGGTCCACAAAAAAAGGATGTGTGCAAGTTATTCATACGTTTATTTTCACATTTAAATTTGATTTAACCACAAAGACACAAAAAACATAATTGATCCGTATGTTAAACGTGTGTAAAAATGCTCTCTGCAAGTTATTTGTTACCTGTACTTCCTCCTTGTGATGACATTAGATTGCTGTCCGTAGCTTTTGTTACTAAAGCTGCTCCACAGGTTGTTCCCGTTGTTCATTCATGTATTTCATAACAGATTCAGGCTTGAAAATGTACAAAATGTATTTCAGAAAGTCTCCATTTCAAGTAAAGAATGAGAATAAAAAAATTAAACCAGACTTTTCGACATAGCATACCTGAAAAAATGTTTTACTGTGAAAGAGAGCAACTGTGACTATTTGAGAGCCACAGAGAAGTATGTAGAGAGCTTCATACAAATCGTCTGTGAAATTATAAAACCTTGAACGGAGCAGAGAATTCGATCACTAGAGGCAACAAATACACCTTTATTGAAATGGCCAATGAATACCAGAGGCAGAAAATGGCTTTTTAAAAAGAGAAAAATTGTATGGTAGCTGTTTTGTGCGAAGAGATTTTCAGTTTCAAGTGGCATCAGATTCTGAGTTTGCTCTGAAACTACCTGGTGCTGGCTCACACTAAGAAAAGGACTCTATAAAGAAGCCTTATAACTACATTTATCACTCAAAATGTAGGATTTTCTTCCTTGTGTCACCACGCTTGGGGACACATTTCTTTCAAAATCAAAATACCTCCAAGTTATAGAAGGATTCTCTCTTTGTCAGGCCGATCACAGCCGAGGGTTTGGACGCCCGGTTCGACCCCATGAACCCTGTTTGTCCCCCTTTTTTTTTTCTTTTCCCCTCCCTGAGGTAAAATCCAGCCTGAGCCAATTCCCACACTCGTGCTAAACTCTGCGACAGACGCTGCTGTGACAGTCATAGAGAGCATGGGATTGGCTCGTGGTGATGTAATGTACCTGATGAATGCATCCGGCTCCTCCTCCTCCTCCTCTTCTTCCTCCTCGTCCAGGCAGCCGGCCAGGCAGCATGAGCTCATACGTCCTTGGAAGCAAAAAAAAAAAGAGAGGAGGGTAGGCATCTTTCATTATAAGTAGCCCCTTAACAAATGAAATGGGACTGAGCCACTTTTTTTTTTATAACACTTCTGAGAATAAGAGCACTGCACTGTTCTGACTGCATTTACATCTACGAGTGTAATGAGGCTCTTATCTAACAGTAGAAATAAAACTGCAATTCCTGCAACTACATCATTTATATCATTAATGAGCAAGTGTCAAAGCAAAAATATTCATCTTTTTACTCAAATTATCTTATTTAAACTCAATGCCGACCACTCAAAAGAAGCAAGCACGTCTAAGATCAAGTTCATGTCACTTCACACTGTGAGATACTGATGTTTTCTTTCAATTTACACTCTTCACGCTTTCTTTATTTCTGCATTAATTTAATCATTCTATCTGTTACTAAAATCCACATTTTCCTCATAATAAGTGAGAAAATCTACCAGCTGTGAGATACACAGTCTCACTTTGTTGGCTTTGTCAATGCTTTGGTTTGTGTGGTTTCATGAAAAGAAAAAAAAATCCAATCCAATTTCTACATTCATTTGTAGAAAAACCCTGACCAAGTAAAACTGCTCAGGGAACAAGAGGATACAATTATCTCACTCTACTTGCTGGCAGACTTTTTCCGCTCTTTTATCGATAAATAAATAAAGGTTTGAAGGCTGAATACCAACATAAATCAATGTTAGATGATTCAATTTGGAGGGAAACTGTTCAGATATTTTTTCTCCGCTTATGTAAACACTTGAAGAGCCTGTGAGACCTTGATGTGATGAAAACATGCAGTTTGTTGGATTAACTATTTCAAACTTTACTTAAATGCTGCTTTCCATTCTATTCATGTAGCCTGACACAAACACACAAAAGCTAAATAGCCTTTACACAAAGCCAACTGTAGTTTTTGTTCACTGTAAATGTGACACAGTATTTAGTCGAACACTGCCATCTGGTGGCTGAATGTTACAACTACACCAAAACAACCAAACATGCTTAAAATAAATATATACTTCTTTTTACACACTTGCACTGTGACATTTAGTGGTAATAAAGAATAAAAACCAATGTAATAATTGACAAAATAGCAGCAAGAGCTCATTTTTTAATCATTTTAATAATATTGCACCCAGTGTTTCATGATATTGCATAAGCCAAACCAGAGGGGATTATCTGTGTGATGAAATACTGGCACCTTGTGGTCAAAATATATATTACCTTGCAGGAATTGTGGGTGAAAATGATGCTTAAAACTTGAGTGAAGACTTATTTGCTCATAAGGTCAAAGTCAGACTGAGATATTAGAGATTTAGGGTACAATTTGTGTTTGTTACAACATGTTAAGCATCAAAAAGCACCAGTAAGGTACACTCAAATCTTCAAAAATGAGTTTAAATTAACTAAAAGTTGCACAAATATCACTTTTCTACATGTGATGTTTTCAAATCAGCTGAAACATATACATAATTTCCCCATAAACATCATATTTTAAACAAAACAACCACATTTGGCCCTAAAGTATAATAATTATAGTGAAAGATAACCTTAAAACACTCAAAGATTGCCAGTAAATAGTTACATATTTCTTTATTTTTAATTAAATTGTATATATATTTTAACTTAAATGATACCTTTAATCAATTAACCTACACTCTCTTATCAACACAATGTATCAGAGTAATTTTATTAAGTTTTTATTGTATCCTCCCCTGTTTTTAATAGATTTGCTTGATTGTTGTCTCTATGTATGCATGCTGAAACTGCACCTATATTTTATGGTATCGATATTTGATAAAAAAAACCTTGTAACTCTGGTTTTAAAAGGTGCTATAGAAATAAAGTTTCATTACTTACTTAAAAGGAGGATTGCAAATAGGATGATTCTGCCTTTTAAATCTCTGAGAATTAAGATTTAAGTAAATATCTCCTGCAAAAATATAACAATTACTGACAATATTTTTTAATTAGCTGTTTATTTTCCTTTTCTTTCCATCCTTAGTCTTCCTGCCATAATATTAACTGTGTTCCTACTTGTTACAATAAAGCTTTACATAAAAAAAACCCCCTAAAACAAACACCTCTTTTTTGGGTGTGTGCTAATTGCCAATCAGAATGCAGTGTTGTGCGCGTGCTCCATTCACGTCACGAGCTCTTGTCGCAGGTGTGTTTAATTGCAGTCAACGCTCCGGAAGCCAGGTAATGCGTGTATTAAACTGTTCATTATAGGTTACCATGGTGATTTATCTCTCTTATAAGTAAGCTAGCTGTGTCATACCATAAAAACCGAGTTATAAACCCCACAAAAAAGCTAACTAACTTGATAATGTCGCTTGGTATTAATCGCGACTGGAGTTTGTTGATTGTTTTTACAACATCACTTACCTTGTTTGCTAAGTTGTCGATAGCAGCCATAGTAAAGTTTGGCTAACTTGTACCACAAACACAATTATGACTCGGAAACACATTCAGACCGGAAATTAACAATGCTAATGTAAAGATATTAACCTGTAAGTTGAGTTTTTGTACTTGGAGCTAATATGAATGGTTTTATAGTTACGTTTAATGGCTATAATGCTAATATAAAAGCTAAAGGTTTAAAGCTGGAAGCTGGAATTAGTATTTTTTACACTTTTGTTTAAAATGACTAGATAAACCAACCAATACAAGTCAAAAACTGTATTATTATTATTAATATAAATATAAATTCTGCCATTCACCATAGCCTTTTTTCTAATAGCTACTCATGTTATTAATAGTGTTGAATGACCTAATTGACTTATACTAGATATTTTACAGTGTTGTCATTGTATTTTTCATTGGTTGGATATCTTGGGTATAAAACACACACGACCAGGCCAGTGATTGATGGGCTGTGTAGAAGAATTGATGGAGCGTTTTATATGGAAGTTGATGTCTCTATCCATCTCTCTTTTCTTTTTTTTCTCTTTTTGCAGTTACATTGGGGTGAAAGTGAGATCTGATGTGTTGAGACTTCGCTCCAGTTAACCCCACAGCAGAACCGTCAACAGGTAACTAATATTTAATCAAAATTAAGGATATTAATCATGAATGAAAACTAGTCTTTTTATACAAATTAAGATGGAAAAATTGCAACTAAATACATTTATTGAAGAAGAATACAGACATCCACAATCCAACAAGTTGCATAAACATGTACATGGTTTTTATCCATTTTCATATTAATTTGATTGAATTGTGAAGTTAACTACAAGGAAATGTCTGCAGTCAAGCGTTAATGAGAAGAACTAATGCACACTGCTGAAATACTAATTATTGCCATCGTCATTTTGTATATTTCTAATCTTTTTAGTGTCATTTTCTGACAATAGTGAGAGAAATTAGTAGAAAATGTGTCGGACGTCTATCCAAAATGGTGTTGCAGTTCCCATAGAGACGACTTATTGGGAATTTTTGGAGACTAAAGACAGTCTGAGACAAACTATGAAGTGAAATAAAACAGAATATACTGGCTGGCTTGACATTTCATAACTTTTTTAATGAAGTTTATATAAAATACTCTCATTCTCTTCAATGCATACTAAAAACAAAACGATGGAGGTGATACGATAAATCAGTTTGTGTGATTTTGCTGCATTTTTTTAACATCGGCAGCAGCAGATAAATGTTGAACCTCTGCTCTCATTGTAGCGCTACGATTCGCTAAGATTTTATTAGAGGCGTCTCGCATATTGTGACGTGGAATAACTTTACATGATCGTTGAGGTGTCTTGGACTTTGGTGGGATAGCTGTAGACCTGTTTTTATGTTTTCACCGGTTTGTAGCAGTTGCACATGTTTTCCTTTAATATTAGCACCTTGTTCTCTTGCAAATGTAATTAATTAAGTTTGCAAGAGACACATTTTCTGTGACTTTTATTGTGATCTTTGCAGCATTAAAACTCACCTGCATGCAGCTGAAACATCATTAAGTTGATTTTACTAAACTTCAAAAGATGCTAGAAATACCTCAATATTGATATGGCAACAATATTGTAGGAATGACTGTCGGTACCTTTGCAAAATATTTATTATTATTATTTGCGATATTTTGCATGGCAATATTGTATCGATACACGGACGCCAAGTATTGATCTTTTATTATAGGAATTGCAAATGAAAATTGACATAATTTGCAGTTGAAAAAAGGTAATGAATTGCAATATATCACAGCATATCGCAATATATTGTAATATTGATATACAAGTATCGTGATATTATCATATCGTGGAGCTCCACCACTCCCACTCCTAGTAATTTGGATATAATGACAAAGTGGTGGGAAAACCAATAAAAGAACAGCTTGAACAGACTAGTAAGTTCATTAAAATGACATCATTTTACTGTAATGCCGCCTTTAAAACCAGGAAAAGACAACTCTTCTGCTGTATTACGATATCTAGTCTCATATCACAATATCAAAGCAATTGATCTCACCTCTTCTGACCTCAATTCATCTTTTAAAGACTCTGATTCCTTCATCACGAGTCTGCAGAATATGCTCATCTTTTCTCCGTTGCTGTATAACGTAACTGATATATCTATTTGTTTAAAGGAGGAGAGGAGGAGGAGGGGAGGAAGGGAGTGCAGACTAAGTGAGATGTCGGATTTGAGCGCCACATTATACATGTAATAACAGTTTAAGGATACAATCCATCACTGCTGTCCTGTGTCACATCAGGCAGCGAAGGGAAGAAGGGAGGGGGGGGGGGAAACAAAAAAAACAAAGAAGTTGATCCGTCTCCCCGGGTCATCGTTTTTCAGCATATTAGATGACAAATAATTGGTCATTCATCAATAACAATAGATGAGAGCTGAAATGATTTATTGCCTTTATAACAGAAATATTGGGCCGGCGAAGATGATG
>NC_084993.1:2577302-2659034 GCF_963691925.1 Scomber scombrus | reverse complement strand
TTATAACAGAAATATTGGGCTGGCGAAGATGATGATGGAGCTCTCTCTGTTCAGTCAAGCGAGAGAGAGAGAGAGAGAGAGAGAGAGAGAGAGAGAGAGAGAGAGAGAGAGAGAGAGAGAGAGAGAGAGAGAGAGAGAGAGAGAGAGAGAGAGAGAGAGAGAGAGAGAGAGAGAGAGAGAGAGAGAGAGAGAGAGAGGAGGGAGGTAGATTAAAAACATGTGGAGGAAACGATGGAAGAGGAAGAGAAGAGGAGGTGAAAGTGATGGAGAAGAGAAGGAGGAATGGAAGATGAAGATGGTGGTTAAAGGGAGAGGAGAAGATTTAATTAAAAGAAGGAGAGGAAAAGAATATGAAATGGAAATAAAAGGATAGACAAAGGAATTGGAAGGAGGAGAAGAAGAGAGCGAGAAAAGGGCAAGGGTGTATGATGAGGTGGAGAGGAACCTGTAAAAGAGTAAAGAAAAAGGGGGAAGGAAGGAGGTAAAGATCATGAGAGGAGGAGAGAAAGGGAGAAATGAAGAGAAGAAAAAGATGAAAAGAAAGAAGATAAACTTACAACTTTTAAAGGGACTGAAAGCTAAAAGTTACTGTTTTAAATGTTAATTTGTGTTATGGAAATAGGAATTGTCATTTTTTAATTTTTGTTTTACTAGAATTCTCACTCCTTCTCTTTCTTTCCTTCCTTTCTCTTTCCTCCCTTCCCTCTTTTCCTTCCTCCATCCACCCTTTCTTCCTTCCTTCTTCCTTCCTCTTTCCTTCCTTCCATCCTTCCTTCCTCCCTCCCTCCCTTCCCTCCTTCCCTCCTCCCTCCCTCCCTTCCCTCCTTCCCTCCTTCCCTCCTTCCTTCTTCCTCCCTTCCTCCCTCCTTTCCTTCCTTCTTCCTCCATCCTTTTGTTCCTTCCTACTTTCCTTCCTTCTTACTCCCTTCCATCCTTCCTTCCTCCCTCCCTCCCTTCCCTCCTTCCCTCCTACCTCCCTCCCTCCCTCCCTTCCCTCCTTCCTTCCCTCTTCCCTCCTTCCTTCTTCCTCCCTTCCTTCCTCCTTTCCTTCCTTCTTACTCCCTTCCATCCTTCCTTCCTCCTTCCCTTCCCTCCTTCCTTCCCTCCTTCTTTCCTCCCTCCTTTCCTCTCTTCCATCCTCCCTTCCTTCCTCCCTTCCTTTCCTTCTTTCTTCCCTTCCATCCTCCCTACCTTCCTCCTTTCCTTCCTTCTTCCTCCCTTCCTTCCTTGACTCGAGGACAACAGGAGGGTTAATTAAATCCAGCTCTTTAGCAGCGTTTTACTGCTGAGTCGTCGACCTGCTGCGCCTCATTTCTCCGTTTATAGTCACACAACAAACAACCTCCTCCGACCTTTTCCAAAAGTCACGAGGTACCTTCCGCTTCTTATTAAGTGTCCGGCCGCTCCTCCATTGACCCGCCTATCAGGGTCGTGATGGATCGCTCCGACCTGATAATACTGCACGGTTGCAAGATGTGAACACGCAGCAATCCTTGTATCGATCGCTCCCTCAGTGAGACACAGATCGCCTCGCCTGATTACCACCTTGCTGCGATACCGACGGAGCCTCCCTCCATCTTCTTGCTATCAGGAGCTCGTCCTCTGGTGGTTTTTTGGATGTGGGTTTTAAAGCCTGAGCTCCGTGATTACAATTTAGAGAAGTCTTACAAATCCTAAGAAGGATCATTTTATTGATTTAATCAGCTAAAAATGATGAAAAATTGTCCATCACAGTTCCCTTAACCCTCCTGTTGTCCTCGAGTCAAGGAAGGAAGGAAGGAAGAAGGAAGGAAAGGAGGAAGGAAGGGAGGAAGAAGGAACGAAAGGAGGGAGGAAGGAAGGAAGGAAGGAAGTGAGGAAGAAGGAAGGAAAGGAGGGAGCGAGGGAGGGAGGGAGGGAGGAAGGTAGGGGGGAGGAAAGAAAGAGAAGGAGGAAGGAAGGAAGGAAAGAGGGAAGGAAAGAAGGAGGGAGAGTCGAAGGAAGGACAGAAGGAAGGGGATGGAGGAAGGAAAGAAGGAAGGGAGGAAAGAGAGAGGAAGGAAAGAAAGAGAGAAGGAGGGAGGGAGGAAGGACAGACAGAAGGAAGGAAGGAAGGAAAGAAGGAACAGTCAAAACAGACAGAGTCAATTTGAGTGCAAATTGATGTCATTATATTGCCGGTTTTGTTCCACTTAGAGTCCAAAATCCAAAAATATTGAATTAACCATCACAGAAAACTAAGAACAGCATCAAATCCTCACATATCACATTCAAATTTGAGCGTTTCTTGCTTTGAAAATTACTTCAAATCAATATCAAAACAGCTGCCAAAACCTAAACTTAAGTCATTCATTGGTTAAACGGTAAAATTTGCTGTTAATATTAATATGACATTTTTCATTGAAAGGATTGGAGCTCCGTGGCTGCTGATGGACAGATGTGATGGATGGAGTCGGCCTGCGTTGTGTCACCTGCAGAATCAGTAAGTCACATGATGATCTTATTAATTATTAGACGTTATGAGGAGTGAATAGCTTGTTTTTTTGAATTACTCGATATACACACACACTTCCTCTTCTTGCTGCTGTCAGCTATGTGCAAATGTTTAGGTCTGAATACTCTATGAGCTGTTTACCTGACAGTTTTGGAGAGATTTGAGGTCAAAAGGTGCACGTTTCAGTCTAAAAAAATGCTTACTGCGGACAGACTTAGTCCAATTTTTCTTGGTGTATTTCTTATTTTGATCTCACACCTCCTCACCTTAGAGGATATATGAGCTTTACTGTATATTTGTTTGGATGTCCTGCTTTCTATATTCTCTTTAATGACATTTTAAACCTTTTTTTAGAAGCTAAAACCAGTGATAATGTGTTGTTTTTTTACATGCAATTATTATATTATCAGAATACTCAATTTTTAAGGTAATCGACTAATTGATTAATTGACTAATTGTTGCATCTTTTAACAAACAGCAACAAAATAATTGCACTTATGTGGACCTTAGACGTCTTCACTTTGGAGGACACGGGATTTGTACTGCTTTTTATATTCTCTTTTATTGAAAAAAAAAGTATATTTAATGCAAGGAAAACCCTAAAAGCTGCAGATTATTGTTAAGACAAGAGAAAAAGCAACATTTTCACCTTTTTAAGAAGCTAAAACCAGTCAAATTTTGGCAGTTTTATATGTTTGTTTGAGTGAACTTCTTTTTTAATTCTCTTTTATGGGAAATAAAGTATATTTAATGTGGGGAAAACCCTAAAAAACTTGTTCAGAAACTGCTTATGTATGACAACACAGCTTTTTTGGAGAGATTTGAGGTTAAAAGGTGCCTGTTTCAGTCTGTTTTAGTCCAATTTTCATGGTGTTTTTCTAATTTTAACCTCACACACCTGGTTTTTACTGTATATTTGTTTGAGTAAGTTGCTTTTTATATTCTCTTTTATGGGAATAAAAGTATATTTAATTGGGGAAAACTCATTCAGAAACTCCAGATTACTGTTAAGACAAGAAAAAAGCAAAATTTTCGCCTTTTAAGAAGCTGAAACCGATATTTTATTATCAAAATACTCCATTTTTTCAAGTTAATTGATTAATTGATTAATTGACTAATTGTTGCAGCTTCTTAACCAACGTAGTGAAAAATGGCAGTGGAGAGTTAACGTCCTATCAGAGGACAGCAGGCTGCTTTTCTTCCCTCTCCTAAAAACTCAGTGAGACTCGTTTAGTTCGGCTGTTAATTTGTCAAAGTAGCGAATAATAAAATGAGCGAGTGAACGAAGGGAAAGGAAGTGTGATTCATTTTGAAGTGAGGTCGGAGGCGGCCGGAGCGACGCAGTTATCAGAAGTCGTCATCTCTGAGTTTATCTGGGCCGGAGACGAGCTGGCAGATCCACAACCTGCGGCCCCCCCCCCCCCCCCTAAAAAAAAATCAATACATTCAGTTACAGTAAGAGGACGTTTATCTCGTCGTCTCTCGTTGCATTCTGGGAAAAGTGACAGACGGGGGAGGGGGGGGGTTAATGTGGAGGTAGGGGTCCAGTTTTTAGGAGGAGTGACGGACGAGTGCTGCTATAGCAAGAGGAGTTTAACTTACCTTAGTCCCTTTCCTTCCTTCCTTGTGTCCTTCCTTTCCCTTCCTTCTTCTCTTCTATATTACCTTCCTTCCCTTCCTTCTTCCTCCTTCTCTTGTTTCCTTCCTTGTGTTCTTCCTCCTTCTGTCCTTCTGTCCTTCCTTCCATCCTTCTTTCCTGCCTTCTTTCCTTTCCTTCCTTCCTTCTGTCCTTCTGTCCTTCTGTCCTTCCTTCTGTCCTTCAGTCTTTCCTTCCCTTCCTTCTTTCCTTCTGTCATTCCTTCTTTCCTTCAGTCCTTCCTTCCCTTCCTTCTGTCCTTCCTGCTTTCTTTCCCTTCCTTCTCTTCCTTCGTTCTTTCTGTCCTTCCTTCCTTTCCTTCTTTCCTTCCTTTTCTTCTTTCCTTCCTTCCTCATCATTTTTAACTTATTTATTTTTCCTTTCCAGCTTTTCTTCCTTCACCTCTATCCCTTTCTATCTTCCTAGACCTTCAATTTGTTGTTTCTTTTCTTTTCTTTCCCTTCTTTCTCTTTTTAAACACTATCACCACTCATACAAACTACATAAACTTAAAGCTTTTTTTTTTTTTTACACCAAGTTTAAAACCACTTAGTTAAAGTTTAATCAAGAGCATAAAAAAAGGATAAAAGCTAAAAGCCAAATATGAAAAAACTTTTAACTTTACCCAAACAGTAAAAAAAATGACAATATAATGAACATGATTGATGAAAACAATTAAATCACGACTATAGAAACAAAATAAACGAATAATAACAACAACAGACAAACAAACAAACAAAAGCCAAATCGAGCGATCCAGAACTGACAGATCCAGACATTTTTCTTTTACTCTTTTCACCTTTCTTCTTCCTCCTCCTCTTTTCTTCTATGTCATTTTGAACTTCCTTTGCAGATCACGCTCTCTCTCTCTCTCTCTCTCTCTCTCTCTCTCTCTCTCTCATCTCTCTCTCTCTCCTCCCTCTCTCTCTCTCTCTCTCTCTCTCTCTCTCTCTCTCTCTCTCTCTCTCTCCTCTCTTCTCTCTTCTGCTTCTCTGACTTCTGTAATTCTGTTCACTCTTCCCCTCTCCCTTCCTGAGTAATTGAAGTAATTTTCCCACACCTTGGCTATGATGAATGTGTCCCGCTCTCCCGCCGTGCCCTTCTACTTTAGCCGGCCTAATTAAAGAAAACATTCATGATTGCCTATTTTTCCTCGAGCGTGACAACCTATTATTCTCCCCAGCACCTGATTAGAGAGTTATTATGCTTAGATTTAGATTGATTTAACCCGGGCAGCTTAATAAAAGACTACTTGGGTTTTGATTTAAAGTGGGGGAATTGCAGGTTTTGGAGCCAGTCACGGTGTGTAATTGTTATTACTGCTTCATGATATGAGCGGACGAGCTGGGAGGAGGAGGGGGAAAGGAGGAGGAAAGGAGGAGTGGAGGAGAAGGGGTTGGGTGAGTTCTTGAAAATTGAATAGAAAATTAAGAAGGTCAGCAGGCGTACAACAGGTGACATTTTTGGGACATTGGTGCCACAATAGAGCTGTCAGGAGGAGGAGGAAGGGAGGGAGGAAGGGAGGGAGGAAGGGAGGGAGGAGGAGGAGGAGGGAGGTTTCAGGCATAAGATTTGTCCGCAATGATAAATCACATCCATCACAGCAACGCGGGAAAAAAAAACTGACATATTTCTATCAAAGCAAGATTAATCTCTCCATCAACCCGGCGGCGGCAACTGCAAAGGCTTATAATCATCAGCGAGAATTGGATGCAAAAAAATGGATAAATTGACCGGTGTTTGTGTTGTGCAGCTCTACTCTCTCTCTCCCCCCCCCTCCTTCACTCCTCCTCCTCCTCTTCTCTTCCTCTTGGTTGATACTGTCTCAATAAAAGCTAAATAGGAGGATACAGTCTCGTAACCCAGCTGCTCGACTGGCTTTTCTGGCGTCTAATAATTTAAAAAAAAAAAAGACGGTTTCCTGGCTTGTAGCTCTTTTGGATGTCAGTGTGAAAACCTGTTTCATAAAAGGTCAAAGATGTTAAGGTTTTAAATGGAGAACTGTGTAGAGTAGCTCCTAATGTCTGACAAGTAAATTAAAGGGGAATGAAAACATAATAATAACATCATAACCTGTCAAAAGAAACACTTAAATTACATATTAAAAAGCTGAAAAAGTCCTTCTTTTCTCCCTTCCGTCTGTCCTTCCTCCCTCCTTCTCTCTTTATTTCCGTCCTCTCTCTTTCCTCCCTTCCTTCTTTCCTCCCCCTCCCTTTTTCTTCCTTCCTTCCTTCCTTCCTTTGTTCCTCTGTCCTTCTTTCCTTCCTTTCTCCCTTCCTCTTTTCCTTTCTCCCTCCCTCCCTTGTTCCTTCTTTCCTCCCTCCCTCCTACCTTCCTTCCTTCCTTCTTTACTCCGTCCTTCCTTCCTTTCCTTCCTTCCTTCCTTCCCTCTTTCCTTCCTTCCTTGCCCCTTTCCTTCCTCCCTCCTACCTTCCTTCCTTCCTTCTTTACTCCGTCCTTCCGTCCTTTCCTTCCTCCCTTCCTTCTTCCTCCCTTCCTTCCTCCCTCCCTGCTTTCCTTCCTTCTTCCTTCCTTCCTACCTCCCTCCTTTCCTTCCATCTTTCCTTCCTTCCTTGACTCGAGGACAAAAGGAGGGTTAAACCAGCAAATGGAGCAGCTGAGCAGCTAGAAATCTTACCCTTGTTGGCCTTGCTGTCTCCCACCCTTTATAGAAAGGTCAGAGGTCAAGATCAGCTACAGTCAGTCTTGCTTAAAGACACATCAGCAGAGCACGAGGTTTAAAAGACTCAGCATATTTCTGTGTTTGATCCTACAAAAAAAAAATCTTCTTTCCTCCTGTTATTATTTGACATTTTTTTAAAAACCAGATTAAGCCCTGAAAGTATTGTGATTGGTACGTTTCACTCGTAACGTCTGTTCTTCTGGACCTCCCCGAAAAAAAAAAGATGACTGATGGTTGTTCCTCCTCGTGGCCTCGCTCACATCTTGTTAGCATAACTGCACTTACTGACGCGGCTGAGCAGCGTTTTGATAAATGACACGATTAGAGGTAAAATGAACAATTTGACTCTTGGGCCACGAAAAAAAAAAATCTCAGCAGAGCAACAGAGGCTTTACACTCGCTGTCAGAAAGGTTGGATCGAGTCTATCTTTCATGTCTGAAATCCAGCAGTGTCACAGAGAGCCGCGGCTTCGTAAGTTGTCTTTGACGTGTATTCACTGTTGGGATTATTGGCAGTCACTTCTTCACTGTCACCCTGAGTAATGGCCGCAAACTGTAGCGCAAGCTTGTAACTGCGTATATAGGATAGATTGATGTATGAATAGATACGAGAGGTGAATGAATATTTGAAATAGATTATGTTTGAAATAGATTAATGTCAAATATAGTTATTGATTAGTGTGTAGAGATATGTTGCTGATAGAGGACAGAAAACAGACCTTTTTAACATTTTACTGTATTCAAAGCTGCTTATTTTCTTTAACCTTCGTGTCGTCCTCCCGGGTCAAATTGACCCCGTCTGTTTTAACTGTTCCTCCCTCCTTCTTTCCTCCCCCCATCGCTTTTTCTTCCTTTCCTTCCTCCTCCTCTCTCTCTCTTTCCCCCTTCCTTCTTTCCTCCCATCCCTTTTCCTTCCTTCCTTCCTTCCTTCCTTCCTTCCTTCCTCCCTTCCTTCCCCCCCTTCCTTCCATCCTTCCTTCCTTCCTTTCTTCCTCCCTCCTTCTCTCTCTCTTTCCCCCTTCCTTCTTTCCTTCCTTCCTTCCTTCCTTCCTTCCTTCCTTCCTTCCTTCCTTCCTTCTTCCCTCCCTCTCTCTTTCTTTCCTCCCCCCTACCTTCCCCCTTACTTTCTTTCCTCCTTCCTGCTTTCCCCCTCCCTGTTACCTTCCTTCCTTCCTTCCTTCCTTCCTTCCTCCCTCCTTCTCTCTTTCTTTCCTCCCCCCTACCTTCCCCCTTACTTTCTTTCCTCCTTCCTGCTTTCCCCCCTCCCTGTTACCTTCCTTCCTTCCTTCCTTCCTTCTTCCCTCCTTCTCTCTTTCTTTCCTCCCCCTACTTCCCCCTTACTTTCTTTCCTCCTTCCTGCTTTCCCCCCTCCCTGTTACCTTCCTTCCTTCAAAAACAAAATGAAACACTAGATAGTCACTAAAATGCAAATATTGATTTATTAGATCAGCATTTGTAGGTTTTTACTACATTTCCCAACTTTACACACTGAGGTCAGAGGTCAGAGCTTCATTTACTTCACTCTCCTATTATCTCGTTGCTCTACTCTAAGTAATAACGGCATTTTAAAAACCTTTTTTTTTTTTTTACATTTTACTATGTTAAAGCTGCTTATGAATTTATATATCTTAGCTTTTTTTTAAGTTTAATTACACTATATTACTCTAGATGTTCATTAAAACACAAATATTGGTTTATTAGATTAGTAAAGTGGTGATTGGCTCATATTTTCACACATTTGTGACTTAAACTTTATGTTTTTATGCTCAATAAAAACTCCAACTCACTAGCAAGAGATCAGGGGTCAGAGCTTCATTTCCTTAAATTTCTTCTTAATAGTAATAAAAGCATTTTAAAAAGATGGTCAAGAAAGAAAGAAAGCCTTTAAAAAATAAGAAAATTGGCTTATTATTATCATAAATGCAAATATCAATTGAAACAAATGCAGTTTTTTACAGTATGGCTCAATTTATAATAAATATACACCAAAAAACATTGAATTTTTAGTGCCATGGTTACGTCTTCGTGTGGTAAGACCTGCTCATATTCCTCCACATTTCCATATTTATGCATTTATTAAGACTTTGGTTATTAAAGCTGTCTGTCGTCTGGCTCCAGGATGAACGAGAAGACCCCAGACAGTCAGTAAATTGTGTGCACGTAGATCCTGTATTTGTCCAGTGAAGCAGCAAATATAGACCTGAAGTGGTGGAGCAGCAGCGTGAGTCGAGAGAGAGAGAGAGAGAGAGAGAGAGAGAGGAGAGAGAGGAGAGAGGGAGAGAGAGAGAGAGAGAGAGAGTGAGAGAGAGAGAGAGAGAGAGAGAGAGAGAGAGAGAGAGAGAGAGAGAGAGAGAGAGAGAGAGAGGAGAGAGAGAGAGAGAGAGAGAGAGAGAGAGAGAGAGAGAGAGAGAAATATTAAAGCAGAGGGTTGGAAGTAGGAAGAGAAAGTGTTGGAGAAGGATAGAAGTGTTTTTATAATCATAGTTTTCACATCTTATTACATTGTTTTTATTATATTTGAGGGCTTTATATAGTGGAGATATTTACACTCTCAGTATTTGGACACTCAAATGAATGGCGGAGGATAAATGTAGTGTTGTTAAATCGCCAAAATCAGGGAATTAAAGACAGGTAAAGCTGGAGGTGCATGATGATGATGATGATGATGATGATGATTATCAATTAGCAGGCAGCTACCTGATTAGCTGAGATAATAAGAGGTTTCATAAGGTTAGGAGCTTAATTTTGCTTTTTTTTAAGCTTCATTTTATTTCCAATTTAACACTTTTAATCATATTTAAATGTCTCGCTGTGCATGTTTAAAGACTTCTCATTGGATCATTCTTACAACTTAACAAGTGTTTGCTCATAATGCAGTTTTTGGATATATTAATTTGCTTAAATTAATTGTAAGAAATGCAAAATAATGAGATATTAAACCTCTCATGCTTTTTATCCTCCTGTTTTTATCCGTTTTACTCAATTTTAACTTAGTTTATTTCTGTTTTAATGCTTTTAATCATATTTTAATGTGTCTTATTTTGTCATTTGATGCATTTTATGTTTTTATGTAAAGTTCTTAGGAGAGTCAGGGATGTATTTTAGTCTCAAACCATTGCTTGGAAAACTTGAAACTAGTGTGAAGAAGCTCGAATGAAGAGAGAGAGGGATAAAAAGAAAAAAACCAGCATAAAGTGATGTGAGGAAGAGGAAGAGGATTCAGTTTATATGATAAGTACAATGCAAGCTAACATAATACCACTTCCACTTGTTACAGGAAAGGTGAAATACGGATATTCTGCATATAGAGATTGTAGCTATTCTTGTTTTCCAACTCAAATCACTAGTTGGGATGAAAGAAAGAAAGAAAAGGGGGATCATAAAACAGAGAATGGTTGAATATATGAAGAAGAAGAAGCTTAATTGAGAGGAAAACAGAGGTTTGAGGTGGAAAGAGTTAATAAAAAAAAAAGGAAAATGAAGGCAGAAGAGAAAAAAGAGACATGAAAAACAAATGAAATGATATGCAGCAAAGAAATTAGAGCAAACGACGCTGGAGTGAAAAAGCAGAGAGAGAGAGAGAGAGAGAGAGAGAGAGAGAGAGAGAGAAAGAGAAATCATGTATGCATAATGTTTATTAACTCTGGGATAAATGAGATGTTGCAGCAGCTGGCTGAACGATAAAGCTAAACATTAAAAATAAAGAGATGATTTCTTTAAGGAATTAATGGCACTCTGAAGTCATTGATGATCACTCACTGAAGACTTCATTATTGCAATTAATGGGTCCCTCTGCTACTTGACCCGGCCGTCAAAATTAGTGGCAAGGAACCTTTAAGTCAGATGGATGAACTGCCACAGACTCCGCTGGCTAATTGGCAGCCACAATCAAGAGTGAATATGTATCAGAGAAGAAGAAGGAAAAGAAAGAGAAGAAGAAGAAGAAGAGTCTGAATATTTAGCAGAATAAGAGGAAGAAGAAGAGGAAGAAGAATAAGAAGAAGTAGAAGAAGAAGAAGAAGAAGAAGAAGAAGAAGAAGAAGAAGAAGAAGAAGAGGCTGAATATATTAGCAGAATAAGAGAAGAAGAAGAAGAAGAAGAAGAAGAGGCTGAATATATTAGCAGAATAAGAGAAGAAGAAGAAGAAGAAGAAGGAGAAGAAGAAGAAGAGGCTGAATATATTAGCAGAATAAGAGAAGAAGAAGAAGAAGAAGAAGAAGAAGAAGAAGAGGCTGAATATATTAGCAGAATAAGAGAAGAAGAAGAAGAAGAAGAAGAATAAGGAGAAGAAGAAGAAGAAGAGGCTGAATATATTAGCAGAATAAGAGAAGAAGAAGAAGAATAAGAAGAAGAAGAAGAAGAAGAAGAAGAATGAGGAGAAGAAGAGAAGAAGAATGAGGAGAAGAAGAAGAAGAAGAAGAAGAATTAAGAGAAGAAGAAGAACAGGCTGAATATATTAGCAGAATAAGAGAAGAAGAAAAATGAGGCAGCGAGCAACATGGCAGCACCAACTGTCTGGATGTCAGCGGTGGAGAAATGGTGATGGGAGGAGAGATGGAGTGAGAGATGAAAGAGAGCAAACATGAATATTTTTGGAGGAGTTGATCAGAGTTTTGAGTCGCTTCTCAAAACATGACGGATATGATACAGTGTGTTTAGTTGTCTATATTTTATATCTTTATGGATTTATTTGTAGTGTATAAAATGCAACATATGGCAAAATGAGAAGACATTTAAATACGTTTAAAAGTGTTGAATTGGAAAGTTAAAATAGAGGAAGACAGATAAAAACAGGAGGATAGAAAGTTAGAGTACAGTGTAAGGTGTTAACCCTAAAATATGGGTTTTTAATTAAGTAGAAAAAGCAGTTTCAGGGGTTTAATATCTCATTGTTTTGCATTTATTATAATTTATTGAAGCAAAGGTTTGTTTGAAATGACACTTGCACCATTTAATGCTCCTGAAAATGTCAAACGGTGTAAGAATTTTGTCAATATAAGCAGGACATAGCACAAAATATTTGACAAATTATGTAAAATTTGTTACAAAACAGACAGTGTTGCGTTGTGATGAAATCCACATATGTGCTCACGTGGAAGTTAAAACGACAGCTGAACTCTTCACACAACCTCAAAGTAACTTAAAACCTACATTAATTGACATTCAGTTGCAGTTTTCATGGCCTTACCTACAAATAATGAACGGATAACATATATATAAATACATATGGCTGTAATTAGTGAGCTGTATGTCTTTAGAAATATGATAAATATAGCAAAAGTGGAAACAAGAGTTCACAAGTAAGAGGAACAATAAGGGAATTCATCTCTAAATTTGATCTATTGAGCAATTTAAGGGTTTAAAGAAAGTTTCTAACAATTTCTTGGCATATAAATGGAAGATATAAGGCTCCCAGTTCCCAAATGATACTATCAGGGAAGCAAGAGATCTTATATATATAGATATATATATTTATATAAGAATACTATAAAACACACACCTGCTGAGACGTTTAGCTCCCTGCTCTGTGTGAAGTTTATGTGTGCAGGCGTGCACGAGTAGATATTGCCAGTGTGGGTGGTGCGTTCAGGGACCTCGGTAGATAAACGGGGCCCAGGTGAGTCGTGCTGCGTGCAGAGTCAGACACAAACTCATTTCCTCCTTCGCTAAAGCAAACATAACCAACGGCCTCTTCGTGTCCTCACATCAATTTTTACTCTTTCGGAGGAGAGAGGAAAGGGGGGGGGGAAGAAAAGGGATTTTTTTAAAAAATGGCGGCGCTGCTTCTTCCCCCTCTCATGCATCAGGCAAGTCGGGCATAAAATAGTCTGTTTGCATGGGTGATCATGAACTAGTAGCAACGTGGGGGAAGTTTACCAGAGCTAAATGGATGCACCGGCTCCACTTCTTTATCTGCCTCCCACCTCGCGTTACAGCTGTAATTTATGGTAATAATATCCCTTGAAAATGGTGGCGGGAAAAAGAAGCAGATGAGAAATGGGCATCCTGGCAGCATGTTTACATTGCCTATAAGATTGTTGGGGGGGGGGGGGGGGGGGGGGAGAGCAGGAGTTTGAGTGCTGGAGGAAAAGGAGGGAGTGTATCTCCTACGGCTGATTGGAAAAGGTGATTCATCCGAGGTTTTTCACATCTTCACTGAGCTTTAGCCTTCATTAGATTCAAATGCTCACAGGCCCCTTTTTTCTAGTCCAGCTGTCATTCTCTGCATCTTCTCAGCGTGATGTCTCTCTTCTGTACCACGTTCTTACTATTTCTGACTCTATACAGTGTTATTTTAGGGTTATTATTGGGCTATAATATGTCAGGAAATGCTGCAAAATGTCCATTAGTGTTTCTCAAAGCTCAAGATGCAACTTAAAATGTCTTGTTTAGTCTCAAATTACCAAGTTCATATCCCAAAGATGTCAAAGAGGACGAAAGATAACAGAAAATACTCACATTTAAGATGTTTTTTTCTTTAAAAATGACTCAAAATTACAGATTTTCGAGATATTCTTCTAATTCAAAGCAATTAATTTAATATTAATCCACAAATTGTTGCAGCTTTGGCCAGCTTACTTACATTTTTAAACATTTTCTTCTTCCTTATAACTTCCTAATATTTACTGTATAATGTTATTGTGGCCTATAAAATGAAAAAAAACGCTGAAAAATGCCTATTAGTGTTTCTCAAAGCTCAATATGCAACCTAAAATGTCTTGTTCTCCATACTCCATAACCCAAAGATGTCAAAGAGGACTAAAGATACAAGAAAATATTCACATTTAAGATGCTCTAAACAGAGAAATGACAGATTTTCGAGATATTATTCTAATTTAATCTACTAATTATTGCATTTTTTTCCTCTCTTATAACTTCTTATCCTCTCCCGTCCATCTACAAGCATGCTTTTTCCTTTCTTTTCACCTCTCAGCAAAGCACTTTTAATTTAGGAATATTAACTTTACTTAAATAGTTGTAGTATCTGGCGTTAAAGCTTGTTTAAGTGCAGGTGTTTCTTCTAATAATAAGCCGACTGGAGGCTGAAACCAAGATGCAAAAAGTTGAGAAGTCTTTGCATCTTCATATCTAGTTTACCTCGTTGTAAACATCCCACACATCTGCACTAACAAACAGAGTGATTCAACGCTGAGTCACCTGAACGTACACACCTTTTACTCTTTAAAAACTATGTAAAGATGTTTTATAACACCACATTCTCATCTCTGGAAGCTCAAAATGCTTCTTTAACCATTTCAGCGTATTTATTAAATATTGTTAATTCTTGCTTCAGTAGTTTTCCAATTTCCCCTTTTTTTTTAAATAGCTTAGAAACACTGTCTCATATATATGTTGATGCGTGTTTATGCTTCATTTAAGCATCATCACATAATTTAAAGAGCAATTTTATGTGCATCATTATGTCAAATTGCAGATAAATATCCTGCATATCATTTCTTGCGCTATCCTTTCAGAGAACATATAGTTTTGTGCATTTTTATCAAAGTTTTATTGTGTTTTTGTGGTTTGCATTGGTGTAAATTTAAGAATATACATGTTGGTTGTTAATTTTTAGGCACTAATGACCCCTGCAGGAGTTGCAGGACTTGCAGGAGTGAAACCCCAAGCTTTTAAATCGCTGGTTTCCTGCTTAAACCATTTAAAAAAAGAAATAATTCCCTAAAAAACGGGATTGTCGGAGGATCCGGCACGCCGACTTTCTCCCCTTTTTTTTCTCCTCCCCTATCATGGCACTATAACTCACGACAGCAGACAGAGAGCTAGTTAAGATCATTTACATCCTGGCCATCAAGAGTTTGAGATGGCTCATTAGCCTCTAGCGTGTAGATAAAGCTCCAAATTGACAAGTGCAAAGTATGGGCTGCTCCTTCAATTTGAGAAGGAGGAGGAGGAGGAGGAGGAGGAGGAGCTGAAGCTGCTGCAGGAGATTGATGCTCCTGCAGTGTCTCTTGGCTTTGTTTTTCGCTCTCCTCCCAGAAAGTCCAGGTTTTTTCGGCGTGGTTGTGGTTGCTCCTCGACCGAGCGGCTTCCTGCACGCCTCCGCCCGACTTCGCCTACGTGTGCTCGAACGGTAACGGCTTCATTACCGTGGTGATTAATGGACCTGTCGCTTAACGTAACTCCAAACACACCGGTGCCTCTCTCTCATTTAGTTTTTTTTAACATTTTTGTCCTTAAAAATAAACCAACCTTTCTCCAAAATATTGCATCTAATTTATTCTAATTATGCACACCGCCTATTTCTGTGCTGTGTTCCCCAACATCCACCCTCCTCCTCCTCCTCCTCCTCCTCCTCCTCCTCCTCCTCCCCTACCCCTTGCTCTCCTTAAACCTTTTGGTGCAGATTAACGTAACAAAAAGTCTATTAATTAATGTTTTGTGGCTTTTAATTTCTGGCAAGGATGCCGTCTCGATGCAGCTGCCTGTCGAGGCCCGTCACTGTTGAACCGGTGCCAGGGAAGTGCAGATGTAATTCTGTTATCTCTTGCTTAGTCGTTTACGCAAATTAATTTGAACAATTAGCCCTCTACCGGCCTTTCATGAATCATGCAAGAGAAGCTGCCAAAAAAAAAATAAACGAAGATGAATAACTCAAAGATTTCAAAATGAGATAGCTCCCATTTTTGGGATTACACTGTTACACCTGGTGTGGTATCAAATGAATTAGATGATTGTTGGTAGAAGAACTGTGAACATAAATTAAATAATAAGTAAATATGTGCTGTATCTGTGTGGATAGTTGGAGGTTTAGAGCTTTAAAAATCACCTGTGTGGTTTGGTTATATCTTTATATAAAAAAAGAGAGAGGTTTATCACCGGGTACTTTGCAGATACCAAAGAAGAGGAAATGCTGAAATATAATTAGAAGCAGGGAGCAGCGTATCCCAGAGTCTCCATTATACTAATTAAAATAGCTGCTAACCTTGCAGGATTTTCATTAGTCTGGGTTTCAGTGGAGAGTTTAACTGTCCCATGATGGTCTTAATGCTTAATCAGAAGCTTTTGCAAACAAGAATTGTGTGGGTAAACAGTGAATAGTGGAGTTTTTTCCACATAAGAGTTGTCACAATTTAAGGTTTTTTTTTAGCATGAATGCAAAATATCAGCTTCAGTATCATTAATGCAAAAATATCAGCTACAGTATCAATGCAAAAAATGATAGATACAGTATCATCAATGCAAAATATCAGCTACAGCATCATCAATGCAAAATATCAGCTGCAGCATCATCAATGCAAAATATCAGCTACAATATCATCAATGCAAAATATCAGCTACAGTATCATCAATGCAAAATATCAGCTACAGCATCATCAATGCAAAATATCAGCTGCAGCATCATCAATGCAAAATATCAGCTACAATATCATCAATGCAAAATATCAGCTACAATATCATCAATGCTAAAATATCAGCTACAGTATCATCAATGCAAAATATCAGCTACAGCATCATCAATGCAAAATATCAGCTACAGTATCATCAATGCAAAAATATCAGCTACAGCATCATCAATGCAAAATATCAGCTACAGTATCATCAATGCAAAATATCAGCTACAATATCATCAATGCAAAATATCAGCTACAGCATCATCAATGCAAAATATCAGCTACAACATCATCAATGCACAATATTTCAGTTTTTTAGGTCCCTGATTTTTTGAATTTGCATCTTTATTGGACTTTTAAAAACCCCCCAAAATATACTGATCAACTAATTAACTTGCTGTAACTGTAATCAGTAAGTTTTCCATTGTTTTATGTTCCTAATCCTTGTAAAGTTACATGATTGTTCCACCTGAGTTAAATTGTATATACTTAAAGCTGCAGAAGGACATATCGGAGTAGGAGTGCCCACCTCTTTGCGTATATATATATAGTCCGACCAGGTCTGGGTTAGCTATCACGTAACTATCCAATCAGAGTGATCACAGGGGCTTGTTGGTGTATCTGAGACTCCACCGTGGAGCGGAGGTATTCCTCCTCCAGGGTCAGCTGCTCCGCCTGTTGCTGCTGCAGGTTCTCAGCATCCGCCTCGAGCTTCAAACCACCGCTGCCGGGCCGATGGGGAGTGTACGCTGGGGAGGAGGCGGATGGAGCCTGGAGGGGGAAGAGAGAAGAGAGATAGAGAGATAGAGAAGCAGAAGGTTTTATAACTTTATAGAGAAGTATAAACCTTCAGGATAAAATATAAAGGAGCTGCTTTATGATTATTAAGAAGTAAAAAGATCTAGTGTGATTACTCTGGTTACTTCATAGAAAAGAGAATAATGATGCATCTGATGTGATCTTTCCCTTTTGAGCTGCAAGAGTGCAAGGGGTCAAACTTGATTTTGTTTTAATATGAAACACATAATAGATTACACAATGAATTGCACAGAAAATAAACACAGATGAGTCATCTTCTGCTCGCTAATGGATCCCTAATGGACATGACTTCGGATGTCATGACATGGATGCGGTTTACTCATGTTAAAAATGGCTCGTGAAGACACAAGTGGAGTAAAAAGCCGCTCAGTTACATGGAGACAACACGCTTCATGATGATTGAAACCCAGATTTGTTTCAGAGTAGTGGATGTTGCTCTGTATGAACCAGCAGGGGGCGACTTCCCTCTACTTTCTGGGCTTTGGTTGCTGCTGCACTCTCTTCCTGGCTGCAGTAGAAACATACTTTTCTTGGACATAAAGCCACATTGTGTGTGTGTGTGTGTGTGTGTGTGTATATGTGTGTGTGTGTGTGTGTGTCATTAATGGCTGCCTTTCAAGCCGTCAGCCTTAACGAGCTGATTGCAAACGGAAATTGAGGTTTTTTGAAATGTAACTGAATAAGCAGATTCTTGCGTTTGGCTGAAAGGAGGGAGGACAGGAGGGTGGGTAAAAAAATCCTCCTCCTCCTCCTCTTCTGCATTATCTTTAAACACTGGGCTAACCTCATTTTTTTTTTTTTTAGGCCATTAAGCAACAATAAGTGGAATCCATAAGATCTGCTCAATAATGACATGTAATTTTGTGACAGTTATGTGTTCTTACGCAAATGTATGGGGCAAAGCTTCTCCCCTGTAAGTGCCCGCTAACTCAATTGTGCTTGTGTATTTTCTACAGCTGCGTGTTTAATGTCCATTAAGAGTTGAGAGACGGTGACCGAGGAATGTAATGGTGTCCTGTAGCACTGCATAAAGCTCGTGAGGTTTTTTTTCTTCTTCTCTCCTCCTTCTTCTTTTTTTTCTAATAGCACAATTTACAGGACAAAAAAACCCTCGACTCGTTAATTGTATCATCAGTTATACGACGTCCACTTAACTTTTTTAAGGGGTTATTCAATTAATAAGTAAGTGGACTTTGCACACAAATACTAATTATTAAGGTAGTATTGATAACTTTAAGGGAAATGCACAAATAATTTAACTGTAGCTTTTTAATCTTATTCATAGCATGTCTGGAAAGCCTTTAAAAGTGAGTTTTGATCACAAAAACACACATTAAAGAGAGATTTTACAGTCTCAATTACAAATATATATAATTGTGGTGCTTTAGTGTGTAATATTCTTATAGATTTTGGGGGTTAAAGGCAGTTTTGGCAAAGCAATACATCCGTGTAAGCTTTATGAAACAAATGCAAGAGGTCAGAAGTCATCGGGAAGTGTTGACAACTGCGTGAATTCCTTTAGTTTTGCAGGTGAAGATCTGCAAAGTTTCAGTTCGGATACTTTAAAACATGATCTAGAAACGGAGAAGGAGCCACACTCTTACTCACCTTGCAAGGTTTTTGTCTTTGGAGAGTGTTTTACGTTGATTTTTAGCCTCTAGAAACACTACAAAAAGGCGTTTTAAAGCCTAATAAAGTGCTGGTTTAGGTGTGATAAGGTGCATCTGTGCTCACTGCCAACACACACACACACACACACACACACACACACACACACACACACACACACACACACACACACACACACACACACACACACACACACACACACACACACACACACACACACACACACACACACACAGCTTCAGTCCAGGTAGACGAGCCTTTAATGTATCATCATCTCATCATTTACATACACGACACGGGGCTCGGTCGCTTCTCATTGGCTGTAATCACCTTAATGCAAAAAGCTGATGAAGTTGCGAAGGCGCAGAGTGCTCCCCTCTCTCTCTCTCTGTTTTTATATGTGTGTGTGTGTGTGTGTTTTTTTGTAATGGCGCTGTCATAACCGCTCTGCTCCGTCTGGGCCTAAGTAAATCTGAGGCGCCATCTTTTAAACGAGGCTAACAAATGAACACGTTTTCCCCCCCCATCAAACGGCTCCTGACAGTGATGCATGGGCTTCCAGATGAGCTCTGAAAAACTGATGGATCTGCGACGGTACAAGCGCTTAGATAAACTAATGCATGTAATTACGTTTTCCATTCCCACTCTATTGCGAGGCATCTTATTACAATATCATTAGTTGAAATGGTCGGCAAAAAAAAAAAGCAAAAAAAAAAAAATGACATAGTTTGCAAATTTCTTTCTTTTTTCTTTTCTGTCTTTGTCTTTTTTTTTTTTTGGTTGTTGTTGTTGTTGTGTTGGGTAATTACGGGAAGTTGATTTCTTTGACTGGAATAAAAAACAATTCAATTTGTCTGCTTTCTCGGGGAAAGACATTATTGGGCATCTCTGTGTGTAAGTGTTAGTAATTGTTAGGAGTCTTACTCACCGCTGTCGTGGATAAAGAGACCACTGAGATGATTTAGAGATGCCTGATGGATGACTTTCTGATATTGCTAATTGATTCCACTTCTTATCATATCTTCTTTTTCTATTTCTGACATATAATCCACGTGTTAAAAAGAAGCTAAAATAGCGAAAAAACATGTTTTATTCTCAGCTCGTGCCAGTGTTTGTGTGTTTGTGTTCACTCTCTGTAGGTCAAACACATTTTGGATTATCCTCAGATGTATTTTGGATTGGTTCCACTGTTTTTAGTGAAATATTTATTTAAGTTTTCAAGGTTCAGGTGAATTTTTACACCCTCCAAAACGTGCATCTTGCATTTTCAGTCATAATTAATAATCTGAATAAGGGTAGCGTGCATCTAATGATTGTTTCATCAATTTTTATCAATGAATCTGATGAGAGTTGAGTCAATAAAACATCAAAAAAATGGTGAAAAACACCCAACAGAGCATCCTGGAGTCCAATCTGATGATTAGATGTCTTGTTTCGACCAATCAACAGTCCTCAAATATTAAAAATTATAGTGATTTAAGATAGGTAGATAGGTAAATAGATAGATTTTCAAATGAGATATAGGATGAGACGTTTCTATTTATATCTTCAGATGTGTTTTGGATTGGTTCCACATTATCTTGAATCAGGTTTATTTGTTTCTAGTGAAATATTAATTAAAAAATTTCAAGGTTCAGGCAAATTTTACACCCTGAAAAGTCATCTTCATTAATAATTAATAACCAGAATAAGGGCTTTTATCAATTAATCTGATTACTGTTTGCTCAATAAAACATCAAAAAAATGGTGAGAAACACCCTGGAGTCCTAGCTGATGAGCAGATGTCTTGTTTTGACCAATCAGCAGTCCCCCAAATATTAAAATTACAGTAATATAAGTCCAGGAAAAGCATCCAATTGACCTAAATGACAGTATATGATTGGCTGCTGCATGTATGTGTGTGTGAGCATGTATAAATTCATGCTATATCTCACATGCTCACAGGTGTGTAATGTTAAGTTAAAGTCATGCTATAGCTGTGTGTGTGTGTGTGTGCGTGTGCATGTGCATGTGTGTGTGACTGTGTGTGTGTGTGTGTGTGTGTGTGTGTGTGAGACTCATAAGTATGTTTATGCATGCATATTACATCTCTCACTCACTGTGTCAGTCTCTCACTCTAATAAATCTTCTCTCTCTCTCTCTGTCTGTCTTGGAGTGGGCGATGCAACAGCTGTGAGGTGTGTTTATGTGTGTGTGTGTGTGTGTGTGTGTGTGTGTGTGTGTGTGTGTGTGTGATTATTTTTGCCTCCGTGTACACATACGACTCCACTTGTTAGTGTCGGACTGTATGTTTAAACATGCATATTACTTCTCTCTGAGTGTGTAATGTGCAGGCTCCATCAAGCTGCAGCTGTGCAGAGTGTGTGTTTATATGCATTCGCTCCCTCTCTCTCTCTCTTTCTCTCTATCTGTGTGTGTGATGTCGTCGAGGAGCGAGGGGCGAGGGGCGAATGGGCTCATGTTGGGAGCAGCAGTGGAGCTCATTAGGGGAGTGCCAGGGGAGCTCGGCCGCTGCTGCAACCCCTCCCTCTCTCCCTTCCTCCCAAGTTCCCAACGCTTCTCTTCGGGGCCCGTCGTGCCGCCTGGTCGGGCCCCTCAGCCGCAGCCCCTTCATCTGCACACATCACACTGGAATAACACTGGGCTTTCTGCATGGCACACATATGCTGTCATATGCTGGGTGACGGGCGCACTTCACACCAGTGTCAGTCTTGTTTGTAGTGCTGATTGCTGCTGCGGGTTTTTGTAGCAGTCCACAATAAACTCGGAGAAGAATGAATGATGGGCAACGATGTGCAGCAAGGTTGCAAGTAAACATTTGCAGAAAAGAGAAAAAAAATGAGCCCAGAACACAACATTGACATATTTTGTGTGACCAATATAAAGAAAACTTGATATATATTTAATTTTAGTGGCTGTAAATGGAGAATAGTTGACATTTTTGCTTGATAAATGATCTTCCTGTGGCTTTTAATTAAGCAACACAGTGGAACCACCACCGTCAGTCTCTGGTTTTGTAGCATCTAGAGTAATCTCAACTAAACTTTTGCATCATTTGACAATTCATTAAGTCTAAAAATGTCAGAAAAGAGGAAAAAAGTACCCTTATATAGTCATCTTCACATGTTTTATCCGTCCAACCTGAAGAAAACTTGAATATTTGATTTTTAGCTTGATAAATGACTCAAAATGGGTTGTTGAGTAAGTGTGTAGTAGTTTTAACAATGTGGAAAAAAGGGGTCATGAAAGATTTGGCAATGGAGAAACATCTAGAAACAGGAAGTAGGGTTTTCGGAGGGTCTTTTCTGTGACTTATAATTAAACGTCACAGTGGAAGCAGGTCTAATTTGAGACGTTTGTTTGCTGCCGCCACATAAAACTTGCATCATGGAAGGAAGAAGAAGACGAAGATCATTTTTTGCATTGTGTCCACACCAAACATGTTTTTTCCCCTCGGGACTCTTGAGGGGATGCAGCTGGAAAATTTGTTTAAAAAGACAGAAGAGAGAGAGAGAGAGAGAGAAGGACAACTAGATCGTTTTATTATTGTTATTATTATTTTTTTAATACTTTTTATATGATGAAATTAATTTGAATCTTTTGCAAATGAGGGGGAAAAAAAAAATTGGGTCACTCACGGCAAATGTGGCTCGAGCAAGAAAAACAGGACACCAGAGAGAGATAGAGTGTGTGTGTGTGTGTGTGTGTGTGTGTGTGTGCTGATATCATAAATCCATCATGAGCCCGACTCTGCTACAGGTTGCGATTGTCTTCTTTTTTTTTTGTGTGTGTGTGTGATGTCATACGACGCCATTGGCTGCGACAGGCGGTGATGAAACCGAGCCGCATTTCGATATTCATGAGCTCCACAAAGAGGCTGAATGCTGATGTTTTTAGCTTTTTCACATGTTGGTTGTTAAGCTAAGCAGCCATATTGTTAGCTGCTAATAGACATTTGAAGCTAAAAAAACATATTTTACTGAATATTGAGCTATTCTTGAGAGTCGTAGCAGTGTTTTTGTAATAATCCAACTTAAAGATTGCAAAAAATGGAGAATTGTGACATAATTGCATGCAGGAATAGGTGTTAAATCCTTACATACTGTTCATATAATGACTCATAATTTGTCTCTACATCAATTTACATTGATAAATTCCCCCGTCAGTCATTAATACATGTTTAATTAGTCCTTTTGTTTGATTTGAAGACATTCATAATCACTATTTTATGGTCCAGGAGAACATTTTAAAAGGATATGATGAATATACAACATGTTTGCATATATAAAAGTGTGTATCAGCTGCACAAAAATAAAAATAAAAGATGCATTTTATCTATATTTTGTATATGGTGGGTCACATTTAGGAAAAGTCCAGCTAAAAGAAATATGTATAAGGTGTTTTAACAGCTTTAAAATGACTCTGAACAGTATGTAAGGGGTTAAATTTGACAGTTTTCTCGAGTATCAACTAGAGGACGATGATGTAAAGACACAAAAACTTCCAGATTTTTCAAACTGTACTCGAAGAATCAACTTATTTAAGATTTGACAGTTAATTTTCTCTGAGTTTATTTTAAGTATTTATCATTAATTCCTTCAGGATTGACCGCAGAGCTGTGCTTACAAATAACAACAGTAGTTTATTATAGACTTGTACTGGTAAGCTCTCTCTCTCTCTCTCTCTCTCTCTCTCTCTCTCTCTCTCTCTCTCTCTCTCTCTCTCTCTCTCTCTCTCTCTCTCTCTCTCTCTCTCTCTCTCTCTCTCTCTCTCTCTCTCTCTCTCTCTCTCTCTCTCACTGTGTGTTTGACAAATGAGACTTTCATTGGACAATTATCGTTTTCGGGATCGCAAACGTGCGAACAGAATTTGTCACTGTCACTTTGTGTGTTTAAGGGCATATTAATCAAGTGATTAATTGCCAGATATTACCCACTGAACACGGCCTGTGTTCCCATTCAAGTGCTACGTTGCCTTTGAGCGTGATTACATTTTGGGTTTTTTTTGTTTTTTTTTTGTTTAGCGGAAGGCTTGAATGGGGATCCGTTTAATGTTTACTGGCACGTCTGCGAGCGTCTCCTCTTACACTTTGACAATTTATGATATTAAAGATGAAGACTTGGGAAGATATTTTCATTTCCTGGACTCAGAAAGTAGGAAGCAGCGTTGCAGTATGTTTTTGACGTTGCTGTTCGCTCTTCATTTAGGGAGATCCAACCATGAGCTGAGAGAGGCTGAGTCTGAACTATAATGACGTTTTTATTAGCTTTTAAAGAAGATTTTCACAGTTTAAGATACATAACGTAGATTTGTATTTGTAGGTTACATGTTGGGATATTCTTTGCTGCTATACGGCAGCATGAATTCAGCTGTCAATCACAATTTCTCCTTTAATTTTTGATGATATTTGATCTCTCGCTACAGCTAACACCCCTTAAAGCTTTCATCTTACTTACTTAGCTTAAAAAAGAAAAGCAGATCAGTCATAAAATATTGCTTTTTCAACATCTACAGCAACTAGATCTCATCATTTACCAGCTCCTCCCACTATTTAACCAGCCAATGCAAAAGTAGATGCACAGTGAAAAATAAAAGGAAATAAATTAAACGAGTTGTGTTTAATTTTGTGTTTAATGTTACTACAGCGATTTAACTGTTTCTGGTTAAATTAGAGGAGAATATATAACAAATGCACACATAAAGTCACAATTTACCCATTATTTTGCTGATTTTTAGACACTTTACAGTAAAAATATGCATTGAAAAACATTTTTATAACAGGAAATCAGGCTCAGTCACTCAGTTACATGATGAATTCGCATTTTTTAAGTCATTTTGAAGCTGTCCTAACCTTTAAAAACATGGTCTTATTAGTCTTATTTAATCATGTAAAATAAAACCATGTCAAATTATAGAAAAATACATGAAACGTGGAAACATAGAGCCAAAATCTACCCATTATTTTGCTTATTTTTAGACACTATACAGTAAAAATATGCAGGAATCAGGCCTTGTCACTCAGTTACATGATATATTATTTATATAAACACCTTTAAAACATGTCCACATTAGTCTTATATAATACAGTAAAATAAAACCTGCAGAAAACTGTAGAAAAATAAAGTGTACATTTGAATCTGTGGGTGACTTTTTTTAAAGAATAAAAAGTGTGTCAATGCTCTAATTAGACACTAGAGGGAGCTAAGCTAATGTATGATGTGAGTGTTTTGCAGCAGGCCTTTTCTCCTCTGCCTTCCTCTACACACACACACACACACACACACACACACACACACACACACACACACACACACACACACACACACACACACACACACACACACACACACACACACACACACACACACACTTTCTCTCTCTCTCTCTCTTACTCTCTCTCTCCTCTTCACACACACACACTTTCTCTCTCTCTCTTACTCTCTCTCTCCTCAACACACACACACACACACACACACACACACACACACACACACACACACACACACACACACACACACACACACACACACACACACACACACACACACACACACACACACACTTTCTCTCTCTCTCCTCTTCACACACACTTCAACACACTTCACTTTGGTTTTTCTGCTCCAGTTCAAAAAAACAATTCTAATTGGGGGCCACTTTTTTTTTTTTTTTTCCTGTTTTTTGCTCTCCTCCGACTCCCGATGAGCAGACACGTACTCCCCGTCTTCTCTCTATCCTCTCTCCTCTCTCAACCTGCACTTTCTTCAGATGCACAATTTAGTTTTGACAAATGTGATGTTTCAGTTAAATTGTTAATGGTGCTACAGGACTCTCGCAAAGCCAGACATCAAAGGGCATACATTAATACTTACCGCTCATGTTATTTCTTGTTCTGTTTAGTCTCCCGGGGAGAAGACGAATACTCTGCATGTGAGAGAGATCTTCACTCTCTCTCTCTCTTTTTTACCCGTTAATAAACCCTGATGTTTCTTTTCCTAAAGGTAAAGCACCTCAGCACGCAAATGAGGAGTTGCGCTTGGAATATTTAATAAAAAATAAAAAAAAAAGGGGGAAAGAGAAACATGAGAGATCTGAAAACGATGGGGGCCGAGCCGGATGATCCGCCAACGTTAAGAGGCGTGCTTTGAAGAAAATTCCATCAAAGGAAAAACAATAAGTGAAGCGGTGTGTGTGTGTGTGTGTGTGTGTGTGTGGAAAGCTGGTGTTAAATACCTCGTGTTGTTCAGAAATGCTTAAAATCTCAATTGGCTCCGTTAACTGGCATCTGGAGAACAATGAGTTGAATCTGTTAGAGGTTTTTTTTTTTTTTTTTTCTTATAAAAAGGGCTTTTAGCATTTCCGTCTCCTTCCATATGCTGTTGCATGATTGCTTTGCATCTTCATATTAGGCTGCACACCTTGTTTCCCCCCCCTCTCCTCCTCCACCAACCCTCCACCCCTCTCTTTCTCACCGAGGCTGGATAACGAACGTCGGTAGGGTAGGAAAAAATGTGTTTGAGTGCGGTTTCTGATGTTTGAACAGCACGAAGCGTTTGTTTGATTTACGGTGTGGCTGGCACCTTCAAGAGAGGACGCAGGACTTACGAGACGGGAATTAAGTGCTTCTCACATCTACTATCTAGACAAATTCAAGCCTATTTATTATCCTGCACACTTACAAATACTCATACTACAGGTACTAATCATATTCACACCCTCTCACTTTCTTGTAGCTACATTTGATTGACAGAAATACGAATACATCGGTGCTCGTCAGCCATCAGCACAGTGCGGAGAAATCAAATGCTTCCTGCCTCTTGTTTTAGCAGATGTGAGGAGGAGCTGCAGACATGTTCATTTCTGACATTTTCCCCAACCTGCTGTGACACAAATAGACTCACTGTCACATGATGTATACTCAACGATACATCAGGGACCAGAAAGAGAACCAGGGGGGGAAATGGTCGTCGACTACGAAAGGGAACAGTTTGCTTTTTATATTATAAAGCCTGCGTGAGGGATTTATAGGTGTGTTAACATGTTACATGATGTCAAAACTCTATAAAAGTATCTGCTTTTAAAGGCAGGTGAGCCACTAGAGTGCTTTATTCTCCCTTTTAAATGGAAAAAAATGTAATGTCAAGTCTTTTTTCTCGCAGTGGTCAAGGCATTAATTGATTTTAATGTCTAATATTTAATTAAGGAAGTTAAAATATGCCTCATATTTGGCTCAGATCTGCTGTGTAGCTTTCCACTGAGGTTAAAAAAAGGCCCATCCTTGTCTGTCTCATCTCCTTCCGCCGAGGTCAGCGATTAACCTCGAGGCTATATCACCTCCTCCACTCCACAAATGTCTCCCCGACGAGCCCTCCGACCGGCTTAAGCGTCTCTTAACCAGGTGAGACACGGGGGCGACATCACCCTGCCGACCCTCCGCGTCCTCTTCATGACAGGAAGAAGGGGCTTTTGTGTGTTTGCGCCGATTGCGTTTGGCATTTTCGCTGTGAAGTCCCGAGCGTTGGCTTACAGCGCCACGGGCCGTTACCCGTCAACTTCGGAGACGCGGCAGACGTTGACGGGAGCGGAGAGGGAAAGGGGGCCAGGTAGAGGTGGATCTGTCAGCGTTGATTTGTCAGGCCTTCACTCACCGACTCTCAGGCGCCAAAACAGAGGTAGAGCAGCAGTTTTCGTTGAAGTCTGCACTTAGTCATACGCACATCGGCGGTCATTTGTCTCCCCTGCGCTGTCCAAACAAGAGATAGTGTCTTGAAGAGCTTAATTTATTGCTGTCTAGATGAATCACCTTCAGAGGAAAGATATAGCACAGGATGGGTCTGGTGGAGCTGTGGAGGTAACGGCTCGTCTTCAGCTGTGTTATTTGATCCTGAACTATTGTTTAATGGTTATGAGAGCTTTGTAGATCATGTCGATATGTCTTAATGGTTCAATTAACTCACCGTAGTGGTTGTAATATTCATAGCTGATGAGGATATTTTGATTTTAAGCTACTTTAAAGTGGCTGTAGCAGGACTTCACTTCTTTTTCTCATCCTTTACTCCAATGCATTTGTACATATCGGAGCTGATTTAGATCCAGCTTAACCCTTACATACTGTTTAGGGTGTTATTTTGACCCAGTTGTTATATTTGAGACAAAAAAACATAACCTAAAAACTTTTCTTTTAGCCAGAAATTTGATGACTTTTCCTAATATGACCCAAAACATCCAAAAAAATGGAAATATTTCAACATTTTTGTGCAGCTGATATGCATATTTGTTGAGTGTTTGACCCATATTCATTCAAAAAATACAAAAACCACCACTGTTTATTCACATTTAATATAATTAATTGAAGTTGAGTGATAGCACATACTTTTTCTTCATCAAAAATAACCGTAAAAACTGAAGAATACACTCTCTCTGCTCTATTATGTACGAGATTATTGCATATAAATCACTCAGAGACTTTCAGAGAGCATTTTTACATACATTCACCTCAAGTTTTGCCCCTTTTACCAACTTTAACACACACATCAAACATCATAACAGTAAAAAAAAGCATGATATATCCCCTTTTTATAAAATGCATTTCCTTGCTTTGTCTTTTGAGCGTGCATTCATTTTAATTGCACATGAATTCACAGCGGTGGAATTGCCCGTCATAAATAACAAGTAGTGTAATAAAGACTTCCTTAACAACTTCCTTTTAAAGCAGTGGACTCCTGCAGAGCCTTGTAATGCTACTCATGTGGCAAAAACTACATCTGGCAGCTTATATGCATGTTGGTTGCAAGAAGAAGAAGAAAATATGAACTTCAATACCCAGAAATCCTGCTGAGTGACATCAGCAAACACCGACAGCAAATCAGTGAGATAAGAGAGAAAGAGAGAGAGAGAGAGAGGGGGGGGGGGGATAAAAAACAACATTTATAACATGAGTGAATCTGCAGGATCTGATATTTCTGGGAACGAGACGCTTCACCGTGTTATTTTTAAGTTTTTTCATGTAAAATATTGCTTGATTACGGTTGTCGGATGAGTAGAAATTAAAATGTTTTCATATCTGACACATCTTGGGAAAACAAACGTCTAAGGCGGGCATGTATCTGCATTTTTTTCTTCTCCCTCTCCCTCTCTCTCTCTCTCTCTCTTTTCTTTCTCTTCGGCGTTGCGGTCTGTTTAAACTACTCTGGGATCGGCGCTGTAACCTTTTTTAGCCATCCAGCCCTTCTCCTCCCTTTTTTCTTCCTTGCCTCTTGATTTCCCCAAAGTGCCGTGTTTTATGTGTGCTTTTCTTTGGAATCGGGGAGCTGGCAGGGTCGAGAGGAGCAGAGACGACCGTCCGAGACGTGGGAGAATGAAATGAGGTGGCTGTTTATTCTCTCCGCCAAAGCCACATACCTTTTTAGAGTGGCTTTGGAGCGCGGCCTAAAACAACACCAAAGGCCATGTACACAAATTACACGTCTCGGACTGGAGGAGAAGAAGGCGGGGATGGAAGGATGGGGAGGATGGAAGAGTGTAGTTCCCAGTAAAAAGAAAAAAAATTATAATAGCAGCCAAGAAATGTTTTTGTTTAAATACACAGACTAGTTTTGACTACTTCGCATGATTATGAAATGAATCTGCCAAATGAGCGTTTTTAAAAAAAATCCTCCTTTTTCTTTTACATTTTTTGGTTCACCTCCTTTCTTTTTTTTTTCTTTTTTTTTTAAACTATCTTCGGGCAGGGTTCATCTGGAGGCCGCACAAGATTATACAACATCAAGTTAAGAGCTCATGTTTCATTTTAACAGAGGAAAAGGAACAGTGACTATGATAGATTACACCAAAGGAAGACTTGTCCTTAATTGAAATGAATATCATAATTTTTCCTCTCATGGTATTTTTCTTGTCTTGCCCTCAAAAAAAAAAAAAAAAAAAAATCCCCCCCACAACCCCCCCTCCCCCAAAAAAACCCCTCAGACAAATGAGAGTGAACCCACATTGTGTTCACACTGTAGTAATAACAGGGGATATTAGTAATAAATGCCACACCGACTTTTTGTGGTTTTTGGGACCTTTGGGGGAAAAATAACAACCAGTTTAAAATGATAGGGATAACCGATCCAACAGCAACATATAAAAAGCGAACTTTTAAATCTTTAAAACACACTTTTACTTCTTATTGTGCTTTTCATAATTTGATGAATTTGATATCTTTAAGTTTCTTTTTAGAGGATTTTTGCACTGATTACACGTTTTCTTCCCATTATAATGAATATGCAGCTACAATAAGAGCCACATTGTGTGTTTTTTTCCTCTTATATTTGCTTTGTTTGCTTATGACAAGGAAATGCAAAGACATCCTGCAGTGTTTACCTACCCTGAGCTGTGTACAAGGCCGTCCTTTTTATTTTTTTATTCCCCCCCCCTTCCCCACCCCCCCCTCTCCTTACCCTGTTTTTAATTTGTGTCTGGCTTATTTATTATTAGGCTTGTCTAAGCACTTTATCTCTGCTGTGAAAACTGCTGTACCAATAAAAATGTATTATTATTGTGATTATTCTTATTTACTTTGCGCTTAAGTAACCTCAGGAAAAGTGACAATTCCTGGAGTGTTTACACACATTAATCTGCTGCACTCTGCTGTGTGAGCTGTGATCCAGGCCTCCTACCCATCACCCCTCCTTCCCCTCCTCCTTTGTGACTGAATGCCTGGACCGGTCCCGGGGTTGATGGGGGCAGGATGGGGTCAGTGTGAAACAGGAAATGGTGGCGAGGGGGGGGGGGTTGCTCAGCGCCAAACCGATGATGACCAGCGGCCTGGAAAGCGTACGCCCATCCATCATGACAATCCCTATCTTCCTCGCCTAGGCGACCCCGCTCAGGTTGTGAATCGATGTCCGCAAGTGTGCGAGAAGAAGTGTAGTTTGTGTCGGGGGGTTGTTGTGAAGTCGACATCGCTGATTGCTGTAATTACAGCTTTTGCTTTTTTCCAGTTCAGAGAGAAAGAGAGAGGGAGAAAGCAAGAGAGGCAAAGGTGAAAAGAGTCCTTTCCTGGTTGGTAATTGTGTGTGAAAAGGTGGAAAAGCAGGGTTGGTGATATCATCCCCGCCTCAGAGAAGTAAGAGAGAGAGAGATGAGACTCAATATTCCCTGTGTGTAAGTGTGTGTATAAGTGTGTGTGCAGGCTTCGTATTGTTTGGCAGTCAAACATTACATTAGTGGTGCTTTGGGCTTTGACACACCCCAGCTGTATTTCGTGTGAGAACGCAGGTTTGTGACTATTTTAGATTTTCCATCCAGTCTGCGGTGCGCCTGAGACGTAATCACATAGCCATAGCAGAGCCCTGGTTATTTATTCTTTTCACCGACAAAAACACACACACACACACAATCAAACACACACACACACACATACACAGGAACATCCAAAGTTTTACAAAGAAGGAAAAAAGCATGAAGCTACAAGAACAACAAGGAGAAGAGAGAGAGGGAGAAAAAAAAAAGAAAGAAAGAAAGAAGCCAAAGCCATGCATAACTGCCCATGGGCCGTGCAGAGGCGTCCACAGCTGCCGGCTGGTCGAGCAGCCTGGATGCTCTCTGAGGCTATGCAGATGTTGGGACCCTGCAGCCACATTAACGCACCTCTTAACCCCGCCCCCCTCCTCCTCCACCCCCCCTCACCACATACCCCCCCCTTCACCACCACCACACTGATTCAGCTCCCATTCCACTGCAATAGATGTAAGTACAGATACATGCACAGTTTGTTCTGCAAGCATCCTCCTTTATTATCATAACACTCACTTTACTCTGTGAACATTTGGCTTCTTCTGATCTTTCTTTTACGTCATGCTTCTGTCACTATCATTGATTTATTGCTGTGACTTCCTGCAGGCTAGTTTCCTGTGTGATACACCCACAGAAAATTGCATGTGAGGCTGCAAGTATCAATTAATTTTTATTAATAGCGAGTATTATCTTCATTTTTCGGTAATTGTTTAAGCTGTTAAGTGTCAGGTAATCGTGATAACATGCACAATGTATATCATAATGTTCAATTACCTAGTTGAAAGTGACAGTTCAGTAAAAAGGACCAAATCTTAACATTGGATAAGTTGAAACTAGTGAATATTTGGCATTTTTTTATGCTTGAAAATGACTGAAATGATTAGTTGATTATCATTTTCTGTTGATAGATTAATTGGCTTATTACTTTAGCTCTTATTACCTAGAATATGCTTAATGTCAGCTAACTTTGCCCATTGTGAAAGCATGCACAGTGTCAATCACAATGTTCAATTTCCATTTAATAACTTGAAACTAGTGAATATTTGGCACTTTTTTATGCTTGAAAATGACTGAAATCATCAAAATAGCTTTGTATTAGTTTGCTGTAGATCGATTAATTGACTAATTACCAAGAATGTGCTTAATGTCAGCTAACTTTGCCCATTGTGAAAGTTTCCTAGTTGAAGGTGACAGTTCAATAGTATGGAAAGTTTTGTCACACATGGCAAAAAAAGCATCTAATCCTCACATTTAATATGTCGAAACTAGCGAATATTTGGCCTTTTTTTGCTTGAAAATGACTGAAATGATGAATAGATTATCAAAATATTGTCTATAGATTGATTAATTGACTAATTAACCAGTAAATGCTTAATGACAGATATCTTTGACCTGAAAACATGGTAAGAAATCTACTTTTCTGTGTATTTTCGGTTAATTCTGTGTTATAAAACGTCCATGTTGCAGCTTATTGGTCACACACACACACACAGACATGCATGCATACATACATACATATATATCTATACATACAGGCAGGGAATATGTAAATGTCTTTGTGAACCAAATGAAAGCAACTTTGACAACACAACAAAAAAACAAATAAATAAAAGTCTGCCCAAGTGGGGCGTGATGCAAAGAGGAAAAGCACCAGGACGGGCAAACAGCCATGAAATCCCTGATGCTTCCTGCCAGTGTGGAGATAGGCAACTGCCGCCAACTGCCCAAATCCAGAGCAAGTCCTCATTCCTCCAATGCGGGTGGGGGTGAGTGGGGGGTGGGGAGGGGAGGGGGGGGGACGCCGCTAAAGCCTCTCCCAATGTCAAGTGGCATTTATTAAATACACGGAGAGAGAGAGAGAGAGGAGAGGAGAATGTTTTTCATACGAGTGTCCCCGGTGATCTGTGTGGTCCAAGCCACAGTGCCAAACCGCGTAGAGCTGCTTCTGTCTTTCTCTTCGTCTTAGTCGCTTCTTTTTTTTTTTTTTTTGTGTGTGTTATTGACGCCGGTCCAGATTTCCGGTAATCCTCCTTCGCAGGCCTGCCTGAGTCTCAGGTACACCTTGTGCACAAGTGAACAAAACCCCCCACCCCCACCCCCCCCCAGTCTGATAATGCGGCGAGGCTGACGGAGACGATAAATAAGCCATTAGAAGACACAATACCTCGAGGGAGATCTATTCAACTTCTTCCAAAAGAGACGTTTCATGCACACACTCTAAGGACTTGAGAGGATTTGGGTGCAAATCACATTTTTGTTATTTTTTCTCTCTCTCTTTGTGCGCTGTAATGTTTCAGCGATTGAGTAAGAAGGAGGAGGGGGGGGGGAGTAGAGTAGAGAAGAGAAGAGGAGAGTAGGGTGGCATCTTCCACACTCGCCCAGTGGAATCATGGGTGGTAAATCTTTCCCCCTTTGCAAGAAGCTAGAAATACGCTGGTTAGAAATGAGTCGAGGGGTCTCCTTTGGGGCGTCAGATTAGCTCTATTTTTTTACACATTTGGAGGGGGGGGGGTTGTGTGGTGTTTTGCGACGGCCCCTATGAAGCTGTGAAGTCACCGGATATTATTTTCCTCTTACTGCCCCGCAATCTGCCAGCGCACAGATTGATACCAGGCTACAGAACAACCAAGTCAACCGCTTATTGTTTATTTTGGCTATACAGCTGTCCAGCAATCCCAAGAACATGGGAGTTCATATCCAAGGATAATCTGTTGTTGTTGTTTTTGTTTTGTTGTTTTTTTTTGTTTGTTTCGCTGGCGATGTTTAATGCCTCGTCTCGGGTGTATCCTGGTCAAAGAATAGAAGTGGTGAGAGAGAGTAGAGAGAGAGAAGAAAGAGAAAGCAAGCTTAGAAATAGAGCATCCCATTCCCCCTCCCCCCCCCTCCCCCCCCCCCCCTCCTCTAATCCTTGGGTGACCACTGGCGAGGCCCAGATGAGCGCTTACATTAAGGCGACTGGAATAGTTTTCAAAACTACCGGGGGCTCGTCCCCCCTTTTGTCTTTTTTCAATGCGCCGCAGCACATTAAGCAGAGAAGCTGGGGAGAGACGAGGCGGGGCGACATGAGAAGCTACATTTATCAGTTCACAGTTTCAGAGGATATTGCAAATCAATTTATTAGATTATGAGGCCTGCTTTGAGCTCTGCTTTTTCTCCCACCACCACCACCTCCCTCCTCCCCCCCCCTCCTCTTTCTATCCTCTAACCCTTCAAACGTAATATTTTAAAGGAAACTCTATTTCCAGATTATGGAGCACTTTATCGCAGAACAAGGAAGTATAAATTCTGGCCCCAGACATCCTAAATCCTATTTTCTCTCTCTCTCTCTTTCTCTCCCTTTACAGTAACGTGTCTTCATCTTCTCAAGGACATTGACATTAATTGAGTTTGTTATGCTTTGGTCTGTATTGCACCAATTTAACCTTTTTTTTCAGATGTAGGATTCCTGTAAAAAAAAACATAAGCTAAACACTATAAAAAAAACAAGTGTTAATGTTAGATATTGAACAGGAAAACTTCAATTTGAGACTTTAATATTGAGGAAAAGAAGCTAAAACATGATTAGAAACTTCATATAAAGCATCCAGCTGCTCTAAACTTTCGCTACGAGAATCAGTATACAGCAAAAATAGACTTGGCTAGCTCTCCGCTGTTGCAGTCCAGTCCACATGAAGTATAAAGTATAATAATAATAATAGTAGTAATAACACGCAGCCGCAATTAATCTTCCAGCAAACTGATCCAATTATCCAATTGAAGCCGGCAAATTTATGATGCGCTTCGGCTTGTTCTGCGCTACAGATAAAGAAGCTCGGACTTTTCCAAGAGACCAATGAGAGGATTTCTTTTTTAAGGCGGTATTATCCATGTTTTTGGAGACTGTTTCTGTTTCGTTACTTGGGGGGGGGGATTTTCCCTCATCACCACCACCACTGCTGCTTCTTCTTCTTCTTCTTCTTCTTCTTCTACTCCTTCTTCTTCTTCTTCTTCTTCTTTCAAAGCGGCTCGTGCATCCCTGCTATGACAAAGATAATTCGCAATGGTAATCAGTGCTGTTTAATTCCACGCCTCTCTCTTTCTCTCTCTCTCTCTCTCTCTCTCTCTCTCTCTCTCTCTCTCTCGTGTTGGGCTGACTTTAGACTAAGACCCTTGAGGGAGGGGAAGCCCTTCTTTCTACTGATGGATGTCCTTTTTTTTATTCATCTATAATACTGAGTGAGGATTAATGTGTGGGACTGATGGTTCGGGTCCAAGCTGTCATATCAAGCGGCAGACAGTTTTTAAAAAAAGTTAACGTTATGCTATTTTCCGAAGGGCTTTCACACTTTCCCAATGGAGAGTATATTAATAACTCTCTGTGTGCTAGAGAGCAGAAAAACATAAGTTGTCATGTATGATGCTATTAAGCAGATTTTATGGTGGTTTTATTAATTTTTCTGCTTATACATTCAACTTTTTAACCTTTTTTTGTGCATTTTTAAAACTCTCGGGCTAAAGAAATGCACATTTTAAGACAATTACGAAGCGTTACGGCATCACAAAGTACTTAATCTCATGTAAATGTGTACAAGTAAATGTTGCTTTGATACATTAGACTCTCTTTATATTGTGTCGGATCTATAAAGTCCATATACTGACTTGATTCACTGACTTTTTATCCTTCAAAAGACAAAAACACACTGATAAAGGCCATTTTTCATTTGTATTTTAATTGTAATTCATGTTTAAAAGTATAAATGTGCATTATTGTATCCTATATAGCTGATTTAATGATGGGTTTTTCTATTTTTCTACAATATACATTCAACTTTTTAACCTTTTTTGTGGATCTTGAAACTATTGAGCTAAAATATGCACATTTTAAACATGTAGGAAGCAGTATGGCATCAAGGCAAAGTACTTAAAGTCTTAACTAAAGTAAATTTGTATAAGGAAATATGAATGAATTATTGAATTATCACTTTTGACAATGTTGCATTGATACATTTATACCATTTTTATATTGTGACAGATCTATGAAGTTTTTTTACCCTTCAAAGGAGAAAAGACAATAAATGAAGGTTCATCCTCAGACACACAATGATAACTTTGGTGATATTTCATTTGCATTTTAATTGTAGTCAATGTACAAAAGTATAAATTAATATTATAAAATATCATAAATAATAATATAATAACGTAAAAAGTAGAAGATTTTCCTTTGAAATGTATTGAAATGAAAGAGTGAAATGAAAAATAAGCAACTATAGATGCTTAAAGTCTTTCAGGAAGTCTAATATGAGTATATAAGTAAGTTAGTGTTCAACCTCTGTAATGGTACCTTACATTAAATAGCAATTAAAATATATTATAAAGAGATGTTTTACCTGAATCTCACATCTTATTTCAATTTAATAAAGAACAAATGCCCCCTGATTTATGAGCTTTTCTAAAAAAAAAAAAATGTATGTTTAAAGCAAAAAAACTTTATATTAATACAATTTTGCAACATTTAATCCCGTTTAACCCACAACCGTCACTACAGATCCACATCAGCTGTACGAGTGCACACACACAATCATCTCTTCCAGGCTGATTATCACTGGAGGGTTTGTAGTAGTAGTAGTGACGCTTTCCAGCAGCACGTACTATATACACACACACTGCGGCTCAGTCCTCCGATAAACAGCCTGACGCTTGTAATGTGTGTACCTGTCACATTTCGTCCCTATTAAAGCTAAAAAAAACCTGCAGAAGAAGAAAGATGGTTCCTGTCTGTAAAAAGCTTGTCCCCCCATGCTGCTACTGTTTACCCCAAAAACACCGCTGTTTTTTTTTTTACTTCCTCTAATGGACTGGGACTCAAATCAAATCTGACCCCTATATTGAGAGCAAGCATTAACAAAAACAAGATGATGATTCCTTTTTTTCTCTCCCCCCCCCTATCTCTTTCCCTCTCTCTCTCTTTCCCTCGCTCTCTCTCTCTCTCTCAGCACAAAGCAAAGCCTCCATTTGATGAAAATCTTTTTTAAGAAACAAGAGAATAAGGCTGAAAAGAAAACAAAGAGATGCAATTAACTGATTTTTAACAACCTTCAGACACTTTAAGGTGGAATTGTATCGATACAGATATTTACTAAAAACATATTAGCTTTACATTTATGTTGATTTGACAATATTAAAACATTTAAAAATAAAGATGCAGCTCCATGCAGCAAAGTATTAGTGCAGTTTTACATCTAAACTATCAAAATCCTGCATATTTAAAGTGCTTTAACATTACACTTTTTCTCATGCAACTTATTTAAATTCTCCTAATTCTCCGTGAATCTTTATTTATTTTTTTATAAAGACAAACATAGTCTTATTTAATACTAATCCTGTGGAACAAACTCTTTTATTTTTTGGCTTGTTTTCCCTCCTTCTTGAAACAGGATTTAAAAGAGCACCAGCGGTAAAAGCTGTGGTGGAAAGTTTTCCGAGACAGATTTTGGCATAAAAATCAAAAACCAGAATGTGCCGATTAATGAGTCACGATCATTTCCACGTGTGCGTGTGTGTGTGTGTCATTATGTGTGTGTGTGTGTGTGTGTGTGAGTTTTTCCCCTTTTATTGAAATTAAGAAATCAGTGGGGAAATGTATTAAATTCATTTTGCAAGATAATAAAAAACGGCAAATGAAAACAAACAAACAAACAAAAGTAACCCAGCGTCTCGAGAACATTGATAATAAAAAAGAGGAGAAGGGGGGAAAGAAATGTTGAAACCAGGTTTAGTGAAGCGGCTCGATGATCAGCAGGTATCACTGAGGTGCCGTCTGTTAGTTTACAGCTGAGACGAACTGAGCGGCAGTGTTGATCACCTCATCCATCATCAGCGCACCTTTTATTTACTGTCACTAATAAAATAAATCAACATATTTCCTCCGAACTGAAGCAGCATCGTTGACTTGAATTAAAGTGTGATACAAACCTGCAGAGCTTTAAATAATAGATGATGTATGAGGTAATGAATGAGAAGCTCAGGATGTGAAATAAGTTGTTTTTACTTTCCTTTACTAATACATTATTATATCATATCATTGTATCATTATATCAACTTAAATTGAATTATTTGGCTTAAATTTCCAGGATCTTTAATGCTCTCATTTCTCTTTCTATGCTTTTTCTGACCTTTGACCTTCCGTATGAAGATGAGCTTTTTAGTGCTGCTGCAAATGTCAACACATTCAAAAACTATAAACTATAAGATATGGATATTAAAAGTTTTAGGGCACATTTTAAAATCTTATAGAAGGGAAAAAAATTGAAAAATAACTTGATAAAAGGAGTTTAAGTGGATCTTTTATGTTAATAGAAGCATACCAAGCTCAAATTTGTAGTTTATTTGCTTCAAAATATAAAAAATAAACACTAAAATATGTCTTAAAAAAGGATAAAATTATTATAGTTCTGTCTTTTCCTTCTTTCTACAACATCTTACCTATTAAGCTTATCAGTCAGGGTGTTACATTGTGTGATTTCGAGGCATCTACAGCAGATTTCCTCCTCGCTACTATCACTCAAAGAGGAATTAGTTGCTTTATTTTTAAACCCCGTCTGTCACTGTATGTTTATCCACGCTATTCAAAATCCTGAAAAACTTGTCCACCTTAAGGGGAAGTGTACAGAGAGAGAGAGAAAGAGAGAGAGAAAGAGAGAAAGCTAGGAGAAGAGAAGAAAGGGGGTAAAAAAAAACAGAACAAGAGGAGAGTGAAAAAAAAAAAAAAAAAAGGATGCAAAGCTGATGAAAAGGACGTTATTAGCTTGGTCGCGGTCGGAGCCCATTTGCGTCCATTTGCATCCGGGCTGAAACCTGCAGCTGAGAGCATCTCGACGATGTATAATGACCGGTTGTCACAACAACACGGGAGGTGGCCCCGCCGGCAAAATGACGGCCCTGTCACTCCTCCGCAAAGACGAAACGCTGGCAACCTGTAATTCCACCTCCCAGCGCTGCTTCCTTCCTGCCTGCCTGCCTGGTTAAATGGCACTTTTGAAGGAAGTAAATCTACAAAGTTGTGTTTAATAACATTGCCGGAGCTAAATGTTTGACGGGGGTGAGGTGTGTTTGTGGGGGGGCGTAGAGCGAGAGGGCTCACGGGGTTAAGAGGGATTTGTCATTTGTTTGTGCTCGCAGGCCCTAATCTGTTCATTGAAACGGCCCATCTTTTCAGCTAGCCGCGCTCAAAGTAAATGAAAAACAATTATACAGTGCGTGAAGAGGAAGCAAGGCAAGGTGGGACGCCGCCGGCTCGGTACGGAGGGGGTATCGACACTGGATCCCCTCTGATAGCGTTCATCTATCCCTAATGTGTTTTTTTTTTCACTTCTTCTTTTCCTTTTTTTTTTTTTAAACCACTCAAGCTCTTTAAATGTGAGCAGAGGAAGTGCTAAAAATCTCTTTTTTTTTTGCATTTCTTGCACTCCAATCTAAATTAATATTGTATTAATTGTATTAAAATCTGAAATCTGCACTTTTGACCTTTTTAAAATGAGACCAAGCAAAGAAATATCAACTGCTAATTAAATATATTACATGCAAATCTGCCTCTATGTGCACATTCTCTACTATATATATGAAACATTTCACCTCAAAACCACTTTCCACATCCTCCTAAAGCAAAAAAAAAAAGTGAAACTCCAGAATAGATTTTTACTTCGTCGTGTAATGAGTCAAACTTCGGAGTGACTCGCTTGGTTTGCAGCCTCCTGTCTCTGCAGATGTGAAGTGAAGTGACACATTTATATGCAGGGAGGAAAAAAAGGAAGAAGAAGAAGAAGGAAAAAAACCTCACTAAACACTAAAAAACTCACAACCAAAGGCCTCCCCAAAAGGCAAACACATAACTAAACCTGTGCGAAGAAGAAGCAGCGGGGAAATTAGCGACAAAGCATTATAATTTGTCACTGATGCATAAATCTTGCTGACGTGCTCAGTCACTTTAATGGTGCCGTGACTGCTCGGTGGAAGGCTGTGCAAACTTGCGCAGTTGCAGAAAAACAGAAAAACTATATGTTTCGAACATCACCTTATTTGCATAATTTACCAAAAGCCAATGAGGCAGCTCAAGGAGTGCGGGTGATAGTAATAAGTGTTTGGGAAAGGCAGAAAGATCACTAATGGTTTGCCTATGGGGATTTCTCCACGCCATGGGGGAGGAAAATGAGAAATATTTTTCAAACAGCGGGGGTAAAGGTTTTAAAACTAGGAGCACATGGGGAGATAAAGATGTTCCTGCCACGGGGTGCTACGCGGGGAAAAATGCAATGGCGAGGATGACAAAAAGAATGCCCCCGTAATTTCGGCATTAAGAGGTAATAATCATGTTTCACCGATGATATTAAAAACGGTAACCCGCAACGCCGGGGTAAAATAGATAAATATATAAATAAAAGTGGAGAGGGGAGAGAGGGGGGGGGGGGGGAGGGAAGAGGAGTGGGCCCATCAGGTAGAGGAGGTACAGTAATGAGGTGGTGGGTGGGGGGAGAAGGGAGGGGAGGAGGGGGGGGGGGCGCTCATCACCAACTCTGTGTGAGAGTAAACAAAGAGTGAAGCAAAAGGGTGGTGGAGGTGGAGAGAGGAGGGGAGGAGGGGGGAGTAGAGAAAGAGTTCGCAGATCACGACCGAGCCGAGCAGATCTGTGGCTCCCTGCTGCGGCCCGACGAGGAAAAAAAAAAAAGAGTCTCATCTGGTTGAAATATGCTAAGATATGTTTCCACACACACACACACACACACACACACACACACACACACACACACACACACACACACACACACACACACACACACACACACACACACACACAGACGTAATCGTACATCCAGACACTTACGTCACCGATATGAAGAAGTTCAATCATTGAAATGAGCATCAGCAGAGGTTTAAAACTGTTAGACGGATAAAATACGGCACTTTTATGGGGAAACCTGTGTGCATGAATATAATCTATAGTAAGGGGGATGCATTCACTTTGTAGTCTATGTAGTAACTTTGCATGTGCTCTATATACTCAACTATTACCCTGCAAACGTGAGTTAAAATGAGCCACCTAGAATCCCCTGTAGATGATTATAAAGCAAGATTGTGAGATTTTATACGTGCAACTTTACTTCCAGTGTCTTTTGGCTGCAGAAGTATCTTCATTTTCAACTCAGTATTATATATATATAGCTCCTTCATCTTCCTAATTTTTCCTCTATTCTTACCGTAAAACTCTGACAACAACTCTTCTGAAGTGTATGTTGTAACTTTGCATGTGCTCTATATACTCAACTATTACCCTGCAAACATTCATTGAGCTATTATAAGCAAACATGAGTTAAAATAGGCCAATAGATGTAAGTGCAACGTCACCTCAGATCCTCCGATTTACAAGGTGTTTTACATAACACAATAATAACAAATTAAAATGACATTTAAAAATGTGCAATTGGGTCTTTTGAGGGATCTTGGTGCAGAATAAAGTGTTTAAAAGTTCAAAAAATGTGAGAGTTGAGCCAGATCATGTATGGATTTGAAAGTTATTAGTAAAATGTATGCAGCAACAAAAAAAAGTGTAAGAGAAGAAACCATAGCAATCTACTATGAATGAATGAATGAATGGGCCTGGATAAAAGTCACAATGTTAAAAAATAGTCATAATTTCATCATCAAAAGTCATAATTCAGCGTCTTTTACCTGCAGAAACATCTTCACTTTCAATTCAGTTTTATTTATAAAGCTCCAAATCACAACAAAAGTTATCTCAATGCACTTCCATCTTCCTAATCTCTCCTCTATCTTTACTGTAAAACTGTATTTTTGTGTGTGGTGCATGCTTATTAAAACATAAAGACACACAGCGGCCATTTTTAAATGTCCAATAGTTGATTATTAAGCAAAAATTGTGAGTTTTTATAACTGCAACTTCACCTCTAGTGTCTTTTTCCCCCTGCAGAAACATGCATATAGCTCCAAATAACAACACTCATCTTCCTAATCTCTCCTCTATCCTTACTATAAAAACACATATTACTGTGTGGTACATGCTTATTGAGACATAAAGAGACACAGTGGCCATGTTTAAGTGTCCATAAAGCTCAAATTGAATGTCTTATAAAATACGTACGTATAATAAGCCATATAATGCTTGTATATATAAAGTTTATTAGGTGTTTATTGCGTTTATTACCAACTGTTTTGTATATTTTTTGACTTAAACGCTCCAGATATTGGTGCTTCTGAGCCATTTTTTAGTGAATTACACAGATTTGCATGCTGTATTTTTTATTCAGAGCAGTTTAAGACATTATTATAAACCAATGCTGAAGAAATTAAAACCTAAAATGAGCCTTCTTCACTACTAAACTACTACTACTGTCCTGTAAAAGGTGTCGAAAGTGATCGGATCTGACTCCAACATGGACGCTTGCTCCTCCTCCTCCTCCTCCTCCTCCTCCTCCTCCTCCTCCTCCTCCGCTCTGATGGCCACTCTCCAGATATTTAATGATATAATCCTCTTGATTCATATCGTCATTCTCACAACTCTACCATCGTGTTTCTTTTCGAGGCCTGACGCTGCAAATTAAACAGGCCAAACACCAAAACTAACAGAACTGACTTTTGAATAACGTTCTGGGTTTTTTTGAGGACGAGAGCTTCGGCGAAAGAGACAGATAGAGAGAGAAAGAAAGAGAGCGGTGAATGTCAGCGGGCGCCTGTGCCTTCAACTTCCCATGAAGAAAACGATAAGCAGGGAGCCGGTTGAGACGGTCGGCGCAGTACATTGTGATAATGACATTTGGGGAGGGATAGTGTTGCAAAGCTGTTAAGCTCTTTCATTGCACCAAGAAGATTAGTGGACGAGATGGAGCTGAATGACAGCGAAGGTAGCGTCCCCAGCCTCGCCTGCCGAGGACTTGGCATGCAGAGGTCCGTTAAAAGCCAAGCGCTCACTTTACACCGAGGACCAATTGTCCTTCACTCGCAAAGTATTGCAAACCCCCACAAAGCAAGGGCATTCTGTTGTTTGTGTCTCTTTCATGCGGATGTTGACGTAGCCGGATTCACCAGCCATTTCTACTTTTTCCTGTTGTTGTTTTTTTTAAATTTTTTTTTAACCTTTTTTAATTTATTTTTAATTTTACTTTTATCGCCGCTCCGCTTTTGTTGAAAGACTTTTCAGTGAATTAGCAGAGTTTGTTGTATCTGTAAAGCTTGTATTTACACATCATGCCAGCGTGCAGAGGTTTATATACAGCCTGGTGTCTGGTGAGGCCCGTCTGGCGAGGCTGTATTTAGTTTATCTACTCGCCCAACCCTCTCCCAAACCCCAGTTGGTTGCAAAGTCACCACATTAGGCCTTGTTTGACCGCACCAAAGCAAAAAGCGAGAACTCTGGACAGCTTGTCCTATTATCTGGGACACTGGCCTGCCATGCCTTTAACTCTATGCCTATTCCCATTATAAGCCTTGTGGGAGCATGGGGCTGCATCCTAAGTGAATGTGTGTATACATCAACGTGTGTGTCGGTCTGTGGTTTTAACCCGAGTTTCCCTACAGGCTTCTGGAAACACTTTGTCCATCTCTTGATGTTCCTGCGTCCCCGGCCCTCTTCTCCCTCCGCCCACGCAGGAGTCATTTTTATTTATTATCTCCTCCTGACAGCAGAGGGAATGACGGGGAGTCTGAGAAAGCGTTTTGTCAGTTCTTAAGTGTCTGACAATCTGAATGAAGTTTAGCGTGTGAAGAACAAGAGGGCATCCGACTTTTTAAAACAAATTTATTTATTTATTTCCCCTGCTGATGGGAAGATGGGAAGAGCCACGGAGCGACACGGAGAGAGGAAGAGATGGAGATGACAGACGGAGCATCGGTCGCTGAACCCACCAGTGTATTAAAGAAGTCTCTTTTCTGTCATAGCGAAAGCTCGGTGTGGAGGCGAGGGAGGGGCTGGAGCATCACGAGTTGACCTCAACCACGTGCAAACCCCCCTCTTCCTCCCTCCCACCTCTTTCCTACCACTGGTCCCCTGGCGGTCGCTGCCCCGGGAAAACGCCGGTCGCAGAGTGATGAAAACACGGAGGCTGCCAAAGTGACAGGAAAGTCATCTCAAGAGGGAATCGGTCTCGAACATGGCAACTCCTGGCCTGTCAGACACAGTCCTGACACCATCGCCATCGCCGCCCCCGCTCCCCTCATCTTGTCATCAATTTTGTCAAATAAGGGGCGTAGAGTAACACCGCCTGGGTGACAGGTTTTTATAAAACAGATATAATTTGGATAGATCGATCAAGTTGTCATCAAAAAAAGAAACGCCGATATTCTCTCTGCTGCTTCCGGCTTCTCAGATAGGAGGATTTTCCTTTTTGTTGCTTTTTATATGTGACTGTAACTGGGTTATTTTTAGCTGTCTAGACTCAAGAAGCTATTTTCGGGTGTGGGAAACTATGATTTTATACTCTCCATTTCGGGAACATTTTAAAATACAGAGAAAAATAAACAGATAATGAAAATAATCATTAGTAGCAGCTGTAAAGTTGATGTTGCATTAATAGTAATAGTTTCTTTTTCATCACTGAGAAGGTTGGGAAGTCTGTAGTAGAAGTAGTTGTTGATATGAATTGTATTAAGAACATTTCCCATAAATCCCATGACTTTCTGTCCTCTATCATGTCTACTTTTTCAATTTATTTAAGTAGATATTATCATAATTTCAAGGGTCATCATAAACTAGATGGCCTACTTTCTGCAAAAAAATACAAAAAAATAAATATTTGGATTTATTTGTGTTGAATTAGTTCCACCATAGCACACTAAATCTCTCATTTTAAACCCAGACTGCTTTTATTTGATCCAGGAAACCCACCGCACCTAATATAAGTATATTATCTTACAAGAAATACAAATAGTTACAAGCAAACAACAGATAAAATGTCCAAACAGAGCATCTACAATGGCATTCAGAGTACTACTAAGCTGAATTTGACAACACTTAAACTCCTGATGTATTTGTGGCTTTACCTTTTGTTGCTCTGAGGTTAAAAACGGCCTCATATTACAGACAAATGCATTTATTTGGATCTGGTTTAGATCTCGACTAGACCATCCAGAGTCCAAGAGTCTTATAGGTGGTTGTGTTTGTTTGTCTTGAGGACACTATTTGGCTGCGAGGAGACATCTGTCCAGGGCGATGTTTAGCCACAGTTCTCTTGTCTGAATTCCCAGGTGTGAGCTCACACTGAGGCTGAGGCCCCGAGCGCCGTGAGGACGCGGCCAGGACGCTGCGGTGTGCACGTCTTCAAAGCGCCGTGTTGTTTTCAGTGTGGAGGGCACAGTGAGAGAGAGAGAGAGGAGAGAGAGAGTGGGGGAGATCAGGGTGTTATGTTAGGCAAGTTGTGGTGACTTTTTAAGAAGGGTTTAATACTTCTTTTTGTGTGTGTTTTAAAAGTTGTTTAATGTTTGTATTCTCATTAAGATACAACAAGATTTCCTCCTGGACACTTGCATGCAAAAGGAAATGTCTAAATGGTTTCTAGGTATTTCTCTTTTGAGTGTTTACCTTATAGTGGCATTATGTTATCATGGACAAGTGAAGTAACTGTAACTTTGCTGAGAAGGATTTAATGCTATAGCAAGATTTCCTCTTGGACACTTGCATGCAAAAGCTTTCAATGCAAGGTGAAAAAAACTCTCTTAAATGTCCATATTTTACTCAGTTTTTTAGATTTCTCTCTCCTCCAGACTTGAGTTTTACCTTATAGCAACATCATGTAAGCATGCATATATATTTAAATGAACACATGACTTTTTAAGATTAAGTAACTTTGCTGAGAAGGATTTAATGCTTCACTTTGTGTTTCGAAAAGTTGTTTAATGTTTGTCTTCTCATTAAGATACAACACCACTTCCTCCTGGACACTTGCATGCAAGAGCTTTTAATGCAAGGTGAAAAAAACTCTCTTAAGGTTTTCTCTTTCTAGCTTTACAGAAGCCTTATGTTAGCATGCATATATACAAGTGAACACATGACTTTTAAAGTAAGTGTGACTTTGCTAGGAAGGATTTCATGCTTAAAAAGTTGCGTGATGTTTGTCTTCTCATTAAGCAACATGATTTCTTCCTTGACAGTTAAATGACTGCACATGCAATTGCAAGAACTTGTATGCAAGGTGAATCAAATCTCCTTAGTTTGGAAATGTTTGAGAGGTTTGTAGGTTTCCTCTCAGACTTGACTTTGTACCTTTTATAGCAGCATTATATTAGCATGCATATATACAAGTGAACACATGCAGCACATCTTCATACAGATGAAGCCCCTTGAAAGTTCCCGTTCAAGCTGAAAGCCAGCTGAATGGCAGCTGACTCCCAGCCGGCTGCCAGCCGACTAAGCAACCCCCTCCTTCTCCTGGGCGTGTCTATCTTTTCCTGTAAACCAACCTATTCATTGTAATACAGGGTATGACCAGGTGATGGCGCTTCTGTCACAGAATAGCCCACATATTCTATGAATTTTTACTGGTCATCCGAACCAGTAAACTTACTTACTACCTAACGTAACCCACTGACTTTTTATATGCACGCACCACAACTTAGAAAAAATATTTTAAATTTCAAGAGAGACCATGACTGAGCAAACAATTTGCAGACACAGATACATGACTATCTTGAATAAAAAATGCGGAGTGTCTATTTGCACCCTACACGTAGCCTATAACAACGTGAAAACATGGCGGGTATTCATCTTCCACGCCAACAGAAAAGGGCGAATTTAGAAAGGTTTCATATCTTATGTTTGTTCTAAAGACATTTCTGGCGGGAAAGTTGTATTATATTTTCATAATCTTTCCTCAGTGAATGCATACAAGCGTAACTTTGTCAGTTAGACATGTTATAACGTACGACCGGAGCGGTGGCGTAACGGTCAGCGTGTCCGTCATTAGTGCGGGAGACCTGGGTTCCAGTCTTTGCAGTAGCAGTTACTTATTGACAATGTTTTCAGCGGAAAAACTCTGCTGCATTTTCATAACTTTGTTAAGTAAATGCATACAACCCGAAAATAACTGACTTTACAACCTTCAGGTTGTTAAATGATGGAAATCAAATCTTGACCGATAATTCTATGGTTCTCTGCTATGTGCCATTAGTTTAATATGTGTTTAATGATGTTCTCTTGGTTAACAGGAAGTGTGTTTGCCTGTAGAGTATTTTAAGAGTGTTTTTATTGTTTAGCAGTGAAGAAAGGAAAATGAATGGGATGTTTGTGCTAGAAAGAGAAACAAAGTGTGCGTGACAGGATTTGGCAAGAGTTCATACTGCAAAAAATCGGAACACATTTTCAAATCAAAAAATTAAATAGCCTACTGACTGATTATTTTGTTATTTGTTTTGAATCTAACACAAAAAAGAAAGACAAATTGCTTTTCATATTTCAATTATACGAAATGGAAAAACGTAAACGACTGTATTTGATTTTAGGCAAGGCAAGACAAGGCAACGCAGCTTTATTTATATGAAAATAAACATTTGACAGTGAGAAATTAGAAACAAACGTAAAAACAAGGAATTTACAGGATGATTAACCTTTCATTTGATGCTGGTTTGAATATTCTCACACAAATTATGCCAGAGTGCTAAAACTGAGAATGAGTAGTTCAGCGTCTGCTAATTTGTGAATTGTAGAATTGTTGAAAAATGTGCAAGCCAACCCCGGTCTATTCAGTGCATGCTGTAAGTCAGGTAAGCCCATCCACTTTATTAGCATTATCATTGCTTAACTTTTTGTTTGGGCTTAATGGGCTATTTGGTTCCATTGCCACACAAATCACGCAAGAGTGTTCATGGCCGTTGCAACTACAGTACTTTCTGAGAAGGGGTGCGGATTTGGCGGGGTGATGATGGGTTTGGGGGGATGGTTGGGAGCCTGTTCCATTGTCTTTCAAAGCGAATGCCCCCCTCCCCCCACACCTGTGCATGTCTCATGGCAAACTGTGAATCCTTTGAATTTTTCCTCCCACGGCTCTATTATGCCTGCTCTCATTATGATCAAATTATTTTAACAATTATGTTTTATAACATATTGCCAATAAAATAAAAGTATTGAACAGACTCACTGGAGCTGAGGTTAATGTTAGCTGCACGGACAGACGTGTTTTCTCAAGCGAGTTCAAAGTTTTATCTATTTTACTTTCTTTTGACAATGACACGCTGGATGATGATTTCGGAGGTAATCCGACAGGAGAAGGATTGTGTAAACCAGTCGGTCTCAACAGGGCTTACGATTGGCTACGAGAAAGTGACGTGTCGGGGGGTGCCTCGAGTGGGAGATCCCCCTCCATTCATAACCCGTTGTGCGCCAACGTCATTCATTTCATTTCATTTCATTTTGACTTTTGACTTTGTAATTACCGGATAACGGAAACCCAGTATCAGTGTCAGAATATAATAGCAGCAATAAGAAAAGAATAAAGAACAATAAATAATAAATACAAAAAAACAAACGAACAAACAAAAAACTATAAGAACAATAATAGTAAGAAATACGTAGTAAAATAGTCGTGACATTATTTACATTATTTACACCGTCCATTGAAATACTATGTATTACAGTAAATAGCGCGTCCTGTTTTGAATCACTAGACGGGGTATGTCACATGGGCTATTTCTTGGTTTGACAGTGACAATGATTTGTCAGAGGTCCTGTAAAATGTACGGTATCTTCAATTGCATCCTTCTAATGAATTAACTCAGTTTATGTCCATGGACATTATAATGAAAAGGCTAAAGGCTTAATATTAGTTTGCATCCAGCGTGCTGCGTGGACTTCATTACATCTGCTGCACCGCTGCTACCACAATTATGAAATGCTAAGTTTATTGTCAGTGACTGTGACCTTCATAAAAGTAATATTTTACAAATCTGCATTATATAAACTAACGAAATTCGTTAAAGTGAGTCATTTGGCGACTTCTAAGTCATTAAACTAAGTCTTACTTTTACTGGAGTAAAGAGTTGAATCAGGACGTCTGCTTTTACTAGAGTCTTTTTTACACTAGTATCTAGTACTGCATACTATACAGGCATGACTCAGAATAACAAGCTTGCACTTTTTAATCATATTGCCTTTTGTTAATTGATCGGCTGTGTTGTGTTTTACCGGCGCACAGCAGCTTCAATTGCATCCTTCTAATGGATTGAACTATATTGCACCCTTCATTAGATAGATAGATAGATAGATAGATAGATAGATAGATATACGTTATTGATCCCAAGCTGGGAAATTATAGTGTAGCAGCAGCATTACACAGACACATAGTGACGATACAGTGACAATAACAACAACATATAGTATAAGGCTACTTTATGAAGAAGAATAGAAGTAAATACAAGTTATATTAGTGTGTAAAACTAACTCGGGTCTCCTGCACTAATACCTGCGCCTCCCCGTGGAAAAATGAAGCATTGCAACTGGTTTTCACTCAGGCAGTTTAGGGGCGTTTCCAGTCGGGGCCTCATTGACACGTCATCGCATTTCCCCCCTGCTTCCATTATCGGCCAGTCAAGGACCTATCAAGGGGCGGTCAAGGAGCCATCACGGAAACAGGGGAAATTTCTAGTGGCTTCATCTGTATACACATACATACACAGAGTCACAGACAAGCAGACTCGGCTTCACTCGCCTCAGCAGTTACATAAATGCAGTCTTCTCCGTTGTAATTTGTGGCCTCAGTGGGTTTTTTGTGTTTTGTGTTTTTTTTTTTTTATGTGATGTTTATCCCTGCAAACACAGCAAACAGATTCTGTGAGAGCAACGACAGCCGTGAAAAGCATCGGCGAGCACAGCAGGTACTCCTGAGCTCCGCTGTAACAAATACCTCTTAAAGACTCTTATTTAAATGCCCCATCTGCTTTGACAGGTGCTGTTTGAAATCTAACCCCACGGGGGACAACCTTGTAACTTTTTTACGCGCCTCTTTGTAACCGCGCGAGGAAAAACAACGGGGAGCGATCTCTTTTGTCAACCCGTCGCACTTTGAAAAAAATATACTGTAGAAAAGGAGTGTGTGTGTGTGTGTGTGTGTGTGGTAGTGAAGAAGAGGAGAAGAAGAGGAGGAGGAGGGGTGATGCTGATGCTTTCGAAAACTTTAACTCAAAAGATTTTTCTCCATGTGGTGACTCTCTACTCTCTCCATCACCACACACACACACACACACACACACACACACACACACACACACACACCCTCAAGAGAGCATAATAGAGAAGATCATTTCTCTCTGCTTATGTTTGTATGTTTTGTCATTTCTGCTGTAAAAACCTCTGATTTGATAAACGTGACCCGCCCGTTTGATTACCACTAATAAACCGGCCCTACCTGCTTTCCTCTGCTTTCTCCACGAAGATGAATTACCCGTTTAATAAATAATGACATGCAGTGAGCAATGACAATTACCTGACTTATTTTCCATTTGGGGAGGGGGAGAGAGGAGGAGGGGGAGTTGGATTGAAGACACCTTACGCTGTCACGGATGGCAGAGCGTAAACTGCATGCTTTAAGCTTTAATTACCTTGTTGTTTTTGTCCCCTCCGTCACACTGGCCCCTGCACTCAATCATACTGCTGCCAACGCCACGGCACCACTCAAGAGACCCCTCACACACCCCCACTACCCCCTCACACCCTTCCCCCTTCAGTCCACTGCAACACATTAAGAATAGATTAATAAACAACATTAATATCTTTTTTCCCCCTCTTTTTCCCCCTTTTCTTGCCCTGTTTTTCTTCTTCTTTCTCCTCCTTTTTTGTTCTGATAAACAAAAACAAAAAGACGCTTTTTCTTCTTTATTAAATCTCCTCGTTGGTACTTGTCGTCAGGCTTTGTTCGCCGTTAAAGGTTCACCAAAAAGCATTACGTTTAATTGCCCGCCACCCTTGATTGCGAGCTTGTCGGTGCATGCGTGCGTGCACGAGAGAGAGGGAGAGAAAGAGAGAGAGAGAGGGGAAGAGAGATAGAGAGAGAGAGAGAGGCCGCCGCCATTAGAGCCTCCTGAAGGATAATTGCTATCAGTGTAATGATCACAGCGCTTTCATGTATCGGGCTCCTCCATCTCCCAGATATGTGCCATTAAGAGCAAGGTTGTCTTTGTTGCAGCTCATGCTTGGACATAGGCCAACCCCCCCCCTCTTCTTCTTCTTCCTACACACACACAAACACGCATGCATGGACACACACACACACACACTGTTGAAGCGTAGACATATTTCTAATATGCCAAGATATTCTCCTTGGGGGGGGGGGGGGGGGGGGGACGGAGAAAACAGAGACCACAGTTCTGTTTTATCTCATCAGTGGAACAGGCCTGCATCATCAAGGTAACATAAATAATTTATGGCGTCATTGTCGAGCCGTCATCTGCAAGCTGAAAAACCTATTACCGCCGTGAATTAAAATCAATTAAACGATGGCGCGGAAAAGTAACTCCTGAGCGCCAGGTAGGGGCTGATTTATCAAAGAGAATTCTGCCTCGGTGGCGAAGAAGAAGAAGAAGAAGGAGAAGGAGAAGCAACACTGCTGAACTTCACATGAGAGAGAGAGAGAGAGAGAATAAGGAAATCTTAATTGTATTATTTCCCAACATTAAGAATGCAAGAGCTCTCAGAGAAAACAAAAGCAAGCAAGGAGGAGAAAAAAGCACTAGCCAGACATCTTGGCATCTGTTACCATTAATTTACTGCTCACTGCTTTCAATGTGATTTCCTCCCATATGTTTCAGATGTGTCTTTGCCTTCGCCCCCTGAAAACAAACGGCTTTTTCTCTGAATTATTCACTCCAGCTACCCCTCCACCCCCCCCCCCCCCCACACAACAAACACACACACCAACACACACACACATACATATATACACACCAGTAAAAGCACCATAAACAATTCATCTGCGGCTTTATCATTAAAAGATGTCACACTGACTTTTCATGAGAGATACTCTTAGATTTCCGTCCACATGTTGTGTTCAGTCACATGCACACACACACACACACACAAAATTAAAATCCATCAAATACATGTACATCTGAACCGACTCCTACTTTACAAAGCTTAAAAAAAGGAAGAAAAACACACACACACACACACATCATCTTCCTTTAAAACAACCCTACAGGATGCTTTTCTATTTTTTTTTCTTTACAGGACATTGTAGCCGGTTCCATTTCCCATCAGATAAGCCTCAGGTGTGTCTTCTTACGCCCTAATATGTTTAGTCTGACCTCGCTCCTGAACACAATTTGCTTGGAATGGCTCACAATGAAGCAGGAACCGTCTCCGGTAGCCCTCGGCTGATAACAGTCTCCACCGTAATGGCTCTCCATTGTTGTGAAAACACAATGCTTTGCTTTGCTGCTGTTTTTTTTCGACTGTGCCACTCTGCCAGTGTAGCAGCCCCCCCCCCCTCCTCCTCCCCTCCCTCTCCAACCCCGAGTCCGACCTGCCTTTTGAAGTTTCCTTTTTTCAGTGTCGGATGCCCTCGTCGTGCCACCAACACCGACACACAGCTCTGACTGAATGATTGATGACGCACATCGGGAGAGGCTGCACACAGTGAATTATAGATTTTTTAGAGTTGTTACATAGAAGGAAGGAAGGAGGTAGTGGTGGGAGTCTGACCTGGTGCTCAATATGCATATTGTTCCAAAATATTTGAGTTCAGTCGCCTTCTTTCACCTCTTTTTTAACTATTTTTGTGTAAATTTGATGCAGCATGTCATTATTTAAAGCTTGTTATTGCATCCAATTGGGTTTCAATATTACCAGATTCTCTCTTTTAACAGAGTGTCATCACATTTATCTGCTGCTTGACAATTTTGGGGTTATTTTGTAGTGTTTTGAGGCACTTTAAAATCAGTTTATCTTCAATTTTAGCAGCATTTTTTTCAATCTGAAGTTCACCTGTTCATTCAAAGGGTAACACCAGACCACTTCTTCTTATCTTATCAGAAGTGTTCATCCAGTAAATGTTTTATAAAAAATTTTTCAGTCAAAAACCTTCCAAGTTTGCCACAGTCAAATAGAAAACCTCCCACTGCGTGATCTGCTCCAGGTTTGCTCCGAATCATAGACCCCCCGCCGTTTCTCAAAAATACATCAAAAAGAGCTCAGACGCCTCGGCCTCAGATACCGAGCTCGAGTTCGACCATCATCACCACCATGTCGCAGGAAAAAAAAAAAGAGGGTCGTGATTTTGACTCTTCAACTGCAACTTTCAAATTTCAAAAACTTGAGATAATTGCACATTTGCATAGAATGAGTCGGCTTAAAGTCTTGAGATAATGTGTTTTTGTTAGAGGCGAATCATGAAAAGTGAGACAAATGTTCTCAATATTAATACAGTTTAAAGTTAAAGGCTCATTAATAAACATCTCTGTAAGTGTGCAGTCCCTGTGCAGGTGTAATGACAGCTACAAAACACAACAATACTATATGCATGTTGCAGAGCAGACTTCCTAAGAACCCATAAAATACATTGAAACATGCAGAAACATGCAAAAAACAAAGCATGCACACACTTTCGTTATTAACTTTTGATTGATATCAAAACACCTAATTCCCTCAACACATTGTAATGACAGCTATAAATAATAACACACATAATATACATTAAAAAGGGAGCATGCATGTTGCAGAGCAGACTTCCTAAGACCTCATGTTTTAAAGGTTATTTAAATAGGTAACAGAGTATAATCACACACTTTTGTAATTAACTTTTTTATTGATATCAAAAAACATAATTCCATCAACACATTACATATTTTATAAAAGTCAAAGCAGTGCAAGAAGTCACATACAGGAGATGCAAACCATCAACTGACATACTCTTACAATCAAACATAAAACGGAGTAAAAAAAGACAAATCCAGGTACTTTCTTACTTTCTTTCTCCCTTTTTACAGAGTCCTTCTTCTCCTGATGAGCAATTTAACTTCTGCAGCAAAGAACCAAGCGCTTCATAAGATACAATACTTTTATTTATTCGAGTCTGATAATCTTTTAAGCATGATTTTAAATTGATTTAAGCATCTAATCTGAAGTGTTGGCAGACTGAAAAAGGCAGTCTTCCTCACAGGTATTATCTAGTTCCCTCTTTCAACAGACCTCGTGTGTCTATCATTCTTATTTATTCTTGTAGGAGATATCTCTATCTTCAGTTCATTTCCATTCATGCTCATTTTTTTTAATAAAAGTTGTTGTTGTTGTTAAGAGAATCAGAGCTTGTAGTTTTGATAAAGAAGCTTTTTTTTGGATGTTAACTTCATCTCCAGATCACATGTTGGCAAAAACCGCCTCTCAAACTTTTTTCCAGATGACGCTCCTCCTAATAATAACAAAGACCGATCTCATCACGATCACACCAAAAACCCCAACCAAAACACACACACACACACACACACACACACACACACACACACACACACACACACACACACACACACAAAGAGCATCTTTTGTCTGGTGCAGCGGGGCTTTCCTCTCCTGTCCTGGCGTGCCGTCGGTCATGGGAATAGTTTTATTAGGCCAATGATAACAGGCGGCCGGTCAGACAGACATACTGGAGCAAAGAGAAACAAGAGAAATAACTGCTCAGTTTGTTTCACCAATAAAACACTAATAAATAGATTTAACCCCCCAAAAACCAGAGCCATTAGAATAATTTAAAAACAGAAAGCAGACACATATATGGCTAATTGTACTAGAATAATAAGAAAAGAGACGAATAAGGTATATAAACAGAAGGATAGAGTCTAATTGATTTAAAAAAAGAGACTTAAAATAATAATAAACCAGATAATTAAAGGTTAAGTTACTTCTAGAAGAGTTTCTTTAAAGATGCAACTCAGGCTGTTTATTTTGTTCATTTAATCAATTAAGAGGAAGTTAAATTCTATTAAAATGGGGCTCAATTCACTCCAATGTTAACTTTTACTGTCCATTTTAAATAAAACTGAACTTATGAACTCTAGTTTTTCTTCAACTTTATTCTACATTATGATATTTAATGCATTGTAAGGCCATAATATTGTGTATTTTAGTTTATTCTGTTAATCTAATCTATCAAAGGGAAGTAAAAATCATTTAAATAGGGACGATCAATTTCTCTTCAGTGTGTAAAATTGAATTTATCAACTTTTTTCATCTTTATTTTAACCTTTTTATGTTTAATATATATGTAAAAGTCATTATATTGTCTTTTTTAATTCAGTATATTTACCTCACGATTAGTTTGTAAGTTAATTTTAGTATTAAAAGTTAAAAAAAGTGAATTTACGTTGTCATATTTTGGTTTATAAATGACCCAGTTGAAGTCTGATTTAAACTTTTGGACTTTAACTTAAATGTTTTATAGTTTTCTTCTTGTTCTTGGTTGAAGAATTAAGCATTAAGATGAATAAAAGACACGTAATCTACCACTTTGTTATTTTTATGCTATAATATTGTGTATTTTAGTCCAGCTTTTTATATCTCATGATCAGTTTGCATCTATTACTTTAAGTGTTTAAGTGAATTTAAATAAAGTAACTTATGCCAGTTAAAGTCTAACTTAAACTTTTGGACTTTTAACTTAAAGTAAAGTTTTATACTTTAGTTTGTTTCCAGTCAACTCGAGTCGGATCAAGCATTAAGATGAACGATATTGCCACGTTTATTCGATTGCAGTCAGTTCAGCTCTCATCTAATTTATTGTAATCTACTGTTTTCTAATCTTTTTCTGCAGTGTGCATGCAGTACATTTTGCAGTAGTTTAAAGCTTCCATCTCCGCAGACTCTCGGAGACAAACTGTCCCCAGTGCCTCCGACTCCAGCATCCATCCAGACAACCCTAATGGGGAAAAATAGACATTTATTATTTTTTTTCTTCCTTTTTTTTGTCTTTTTTTTTCTCCATTTTTTTCCTCCTCCTCCTCCGAGTGCCACCGATGTGACAGGCGGAGAGACGTCTGGGGGGCAGATGATGTCATTTATTGATAAGCTGACGGCCTCTCCGCCAACAGAAGGGCCATGTCACTGTTTTTGTCTCGACTTATCCACCCATTTACCGTCACTGCTCGCAGCTCTTATCAAACAAATGGAGATGTAAAAAAGAAAAGAACAAACAAGAGCACAGATCTGATTTTCTTCGATTGGAAACAGAGCGTTTTCGGTGCAGTGAGTCATCGCGAGCGGCCCCACTTCCTTTTGATCTGCGGCGCAGAAATGATACAAATTGCATTTTGCCCCTGTGAAATACAATAAGCGGTTTGAGCGAGATGGAGAACATATTCATTTATTAAGCATGGAGCTTTAAGTGAAGGGCTCCCATCCTTATCTGACGGGAGACATCAGTTTGCTTTTTTTTTTTTTTTTTTTGATAAGAACTAAAAAGGGGGAGAAGTAGCGGCAGCAGCAGCAGCGGCGATCTGGAAGTCCATCAAGATGTGGATTAACTCAGGAAATAAGATTGAGGATGTTAAAATGATATATTTAACCCTCCTCGAGTCAAGGAAGGAAGGAAAGATGGAAGGATGGAAGGAAGGAAGGAAGGAAGGAAGGAAGGAAGGAAGGAAAGATGGAAGGATGGAAGGAAGGAAGGAAGGAAAGATGGAAGGATGGAAGGAAGGAAGGAAAGATGGAAGGAAGGAGGGAGGGAAGGAAGGAAGGAAGGGAGGAAGGAAGGACAGAAGGAAGGAAGGAATAAGAAGGAAGAAAGGAAGGGAGGAAGGATGGAAGGAAGTAATGAAGGAAGGAAGGAAGGAAGGAAGGAAGGAAGAAAAGGGAGTGGAAGGTAGGAAGGAAGGAAGGGAGGAAGGAGGGAAGGAAGGAAGGAGGGAGGAAGGACAGACGGATGGAAGGAAGGAAGGAAAAAGGAAGAAAAGGAGGGAGGGAAAAAGGAAGGGAGGAAAGGAAAGAAGGAAGGGATGAAGGATGGAAGGAAGGAAGGAAGGAAGTTAGGAAGGAAAGATGGAAGGAAGGAAGAAAAGGAGGGAGGAAGGTAGGAAGGGAGGAAGGAAGGAAGGAGGGAGGAAGGACAGACGGAAGAAAGGATGGAGGGAGGAAAGAAGGAACAGTCAAAACAGACGACACAAAGGTTAACTGTTATACATGAACAGATATTTCCTTTTGAGCATCTCTGAACTTGTTTAAACTTTCCCAAAGTAATTAAAAGTGAACCTAAAAGTTATTTTTCATTGTTTTAAAGTTTAAACGTGACGATATAAAGCTGCTGCCATGATACCTTTGTTTCAGCGGCGGGCACAATGTACTCTAGGAAGTGGAAATAAACCTAATAATGGAGTTGATTATAGGCTTTAGTAGCCATAAACCAGCTAAATTCCCATTGGGAACATGTGTTAACAAATTGATTTGGTTTTATAGAGCAAAGCAGCATTAGACTAACTGCTGCTGCCGTCTGATCCATTTAAAAAAAAACAAAACAAAAAAAAAGGGTATGAACTTGTTTACAATTGTGGTCGTCACCCCAACATTGGCCCGTAGGCTCTCTGAATGTTTCCCCACTTGCTAATCGTGGACCCGTTTTTTTTTTTTTTTTTTTTTTTTTTTTTTTTTTTTTTAAAAGAGCCAATCAATTATTTCCCCTACTTTTTATCGCTTTGTTTGTTTGAGATTATTAATTAAAAACCAAACCAGAGAGGCGTCGAGAGAGAAAACCTCGCTGACCCGGAACAGCTTTCTCTCCTGTTTTCGGTCAGTGGATGGTGGTTGAAACAGATGAGGGGTTTCTGGCCTAAACCTTTGACCCCCCCCCCCCTCCTCCCCCCCTCCGCCCCCCCCCCCCTCTCTCTCCCTGTGCCTGTAGTTTGATCTTAAGGGTCACAGCCTTCAGTAAACCAACATGACCTTTGAGGCCTCCATGGCTGAAATTCAGCTTGTTAATGAGGGTTTAATAGATGAGGATGTTATTTTATATCCAAATATTAATATCCACTAGTCCTATATCTATATCTTATTAATACAAATGAGTGTATTGTTATTATAATTGTACTGTATTTAAAATATGACTAGACTGTTTTCACTGCTCTCAACCAGCATATATGCCAAAATATGGGCCCAATATTTCAAAATCTATAAAATAAATAAGAAAAACTGCTTCAAAATTCACTAGTCATGCAGTCAAGTCAACCTCAGAAGCATTTTGAGTTTATTTCCTAAAGCATACAAGGCTCTAATCTGCTATCTTGATGTGTTAAAGTGCAAATCTCAGACATGGTATCTGTTTATTTTGCAGAATCTGACTCCGACTTCAGCTGCTTTAGCATCCCAACAATGCTGCTCCCTCTTCACAATCCATCCCATAATAACCTTACACAGCTCAGTTATGACTTCCCATTGCTTCAGACCACACAAACACTAATGCTGCAATGCTGCAACCTTTTTAAAAAAAAAAATGTGATTTTAATCCACTTTGGACGTCATCTTGAAAGCAGGTACGCGCCATAAACAACACCAAATAGTCATTTTGACAAATCTGATTACTGCCTTCATAGTCAAAAGCTGCTCTCAGAAAAAAACAGACGTTATATCTGTGTGCGTGAAGAATGACCTCATCCACTCAGGAGAAGACGTTGATAGATGGATAGAGGGATGGATGTATGTATGTATGTATGGACGGAGAGACGAGCACACGTTTGGCGTTGACCTAAGGTAAATATAATGTGACAGGCTGAGGTTTCCCTGGAGATTGTGTAATTGTATTTTCACATCGGCACGTCAAAGTCGAAGCAGGTTCCCCCCCCCCCCCCTCCTCCATCCTCTCCCTCCCCTGGAGCATTCACAGACAGATGGGCAGTTCTGCATATTTTAAAGGTGACAAAACTCTTTTATCTTACAGTATTTTTTACTTATTTCTTCCAAATATCGGCACGTCACCTCGGAGTCCGGTCCTGCTTGAACACACTCGACAATGACTCTGACTCCCCCCCCCCCCCACCCCCCCCCCCCCCCCCCTCCCTCTCTCTTTTGTCATTTATTGGAGGCACTCTTGAGGAAATTGGTGCAAAATGAAGTTTACTGTGTATGTCATTGGGTAGATGTGGTCATACAGTAGCTCAGACACTCTGTTTCATGGCCCCCGAGGCCACTATTACAACAATGCAGAGGTCAGATATGTTAGAAATCATGATGTATACTCCTCTAATTTAACAGCTTTAGATGCTGTAAAGATTCCTAATCTTATTTTAAAAAAGAAGACATTAATGAACACTAAAGAGGGCTTGCACAACAGTTATTTACAGCATTGACAAATATCATTTCTCTTTAAGATAAGATAGCAAAAAAACCCAACAGAAGAATATTTATTTATAAGATAAAACAGACTGTATTGTTTTCAGATTAAATGTTTGTGATACAGTAGAGCAAAAAAACTAACATACTATATTCATAACATTAAACCAGGAAGGCGTAATGACCAAAAAGATACTATAAAACAATACAGCATGCAAAGCTTTGAAAGGTTAGCGTCTCTAAAAGGTTTGTTAATCATCACTGAGGCTTTAAAGTGTGATTATAACAGCTTGTAAGTGCCTCTGGGTATCGTTCCTATATTACTTTAAAGGTGTAAATGTATGTAAGGTCAGTGTGTGTGTGTGTGTAAAAGTGTGTGTGTGTGTGTTCAGCTTCAGCTCGGAGCTACAACGTCCCGAGGCTAGCATTAACACAATAGCAGAATATGGGCTATTTTACCCCCGGCCTCCGCCACCATATACTCAACTTATTAATTTTTTTTTTTTTTCCATTTTGGAAGTGGTCTGAAGGGAATCCATTTTGACAGAAAACCCTGTAATTAAGTGTATTGGTTTGCCCCCTCGCTAAGCTAATGGCTTTATTTTGACAGTGTTAATTGTCATAATTGTCAGAATGGTACCTCTGACACTCAGCTCGGAGATGTCGGCGAGGAATTGTTGCTCGTTGATGAAAGCGTTGTCATACATACTTCATCTCAACGAGCTAATGCGGCCTGTGTCTTTCCTCTCCCCGTCGAGCCTTATGGGACGCTGCAGCGTCGGCTTTCTAATTGCCTCTAATGAAACACCAGCGAGGGAGGTGATCTACTCCTATTTAGATCTCAGTCTTTAAAGAGAGACAGAGAGACAGATGGAAAGGAATGGAGGGAAAAAGGAGACGGAGGGGAGTGAAAGAATGAGCGTTTGAGTACACCCTGATGTCGAGGCAGAGGGGAAAACGGACGAGAGAGCAAAAGTAAAAGAAATGGATGAAGAAGGGGCTGAGAGCAAATGAGAGGTATCAAGGGGGAATGAGGTCTTTTTAGATACATCTTCATAACGAATTCATGCTAATTAAGGCTTAACCCCCCCTTCATTCACCCCCCCTCTCTCAAACTAGTGTTGTGAAACTTGACACAGTGATATGATTCCACAGTTAAAGTGCTGCAGGGCTGCTGCTGCTGCTGCTCGCCTGTCTGTGCATGTTGTTAGTTTTGGAAGTGGGTTAGTGGTGTAATGCAGGCGTTCGGACAGCAGATGGTGCTGTGCAAGGCCTCTGCTTGTTCACAAGGTTGTAACAACACAGCACACAGACAAGTTTCTACCCTCATGACGTCTCTTTCTAACATGCTGCTGGCGAAATCTCTCAAGCGATAAAAACACAGGAGGAAAGGAAGGAGAGGAATGTAATTTATTAACAGAAGAAATCCTAAATATATATGTTTAACCCTTACTTTACATACTGTCTGACCCATTTTCACATCTGTAATCAGTAAAAATAGTTTGAAATTTGATGACCTTAACATATAAAGAAGGAAATATATTCGACACATTCATCCAAAATGTCAAAAAATATTCATTCTTCACCTTTATTATAATTTGTTAGAATAGTTTCTCCTCTCTTGTGAAACATTGGACCATTATATAATGTTTTTATTTAGTTTTTTCCTCATAAAATCTAAAAAAATAACTCTTTCTGCTTTCTAAAAGCTTCATTAAGGATGAATCTCAAGTTTATCTGCGACTGATGAAGTCTGTTTTTGAGTCTAATTGTGAGTAATAATAATATATGATATAATATTAATATATAGTGATGGTTAATAAGTACAATAAAAGCATAAATATCCATCTTAGCTCCTGTGTGTAAGCATTTTCTAACATATTCAGTTGTAGAGGCATTTCAAATATTTCCTCTGATGAAACAAAAGCACAGAATTAAACCAAATTAGACGACATGTTAAAGCATGTTAATGTAGATTAACTAAAAAGTAACATCTAGTAAGAAGGCCCCGTTAATGTCAGGCTTAATTTAAGAGCAAAATCAAGGTGTTTTTGAGCAGATTTCAACTAATTTCCAGAAGTGTTGCCCTGCTATTTCATCTGAGGACCTCATGTTTGCAACCAGCACTCTAGACAAATTTAATGATAGCGACTCGGACACGTTTAAACACACAGAAACAGCCACAGAGGTGGATACCAGAAAAAAAAAGCCCAGAAGCCAGAGGAGGAGTCGTGTCTGACTTCAGTGCAATAATCCAAGTGCAATTATTGCAGCAGCCGCAACAACGACGACAACAACAACAACATCCACCACAACAGGGTCACAGAACAGATAATATGCAAGTGGAAGTTCAAAGGCAATGATTTAGATGAAACTGTGCGTGCTGCTGGTAAACAGCGCCCGGATTATCCGCAAGGAGGAAAATGGGAAGGAGAGGAGAAACGAGACGTAGATGGAGAGCGGGTTCCTCAGGAGAGAGAGAGAGAGAGAGAAAGAGAAAGAGCTTCATCTCTCCTCCTCAGCTCAGCTCAGGTCCAGATAAGAGAATTATGGCACGACAAGGAGAGTTGACAGAGCTCGCTAAGTCTGTTTATTAGCAAGCACACTTCATTACAAACCCAGATCAGGTTGATAACTAGCAAACACCCCCATTCCCCCCCGTTTCGTAATGAGTAAATAAGCATCCACCCTCCTTCATAGCTCCACTTTTTCCCCCCTTTTTTTGTTTTAATTTTGGAGAGGAGAGGAGAGGGGGGGGAACCTTTTTCTCTTCAACCTGAGTGAGAATCATAATCGCTCCTTAAATGACGACAAAGTGTCAAGAGCAGCAGCAGAAAGGCTAAAAGGGAACAAAAAAAAAAAAAAAAGCAGCACTAAGGTTTTTTTTTTTTTTTTTTTCCTTTTTGAAAGATTGATAAATATGGTGGAATCTCAATTAGGCGTCGGGCACGAACACAGATATTAAAAATTTGGTCAAGAATCTAATTAGCTGGAGGTAATTAAACAGTCTCACACAGGGTCATTAATCTTTCCCGTGGACCTTTGATGTTTTGCATACTGTCTTGCAAGTCATTAATAAAATTCATAACGCTTTTCTTTGTGGTGTTTTATCATAGCCGTTTCTTCTCACCACCATCAACCCCCCCTTTTCTCTCCCTTAACCCCCCCCCCCTCCACTCCTCCCTCCACCTCCTTCTCTGTATCCTCCCTCCTCCTCCTTCCACTCTTCCCTGTAAGAGAGCCCAGTGCAAGTGTCAACACATCACAAGGTCCTCTCCTCTTGAGTTAATTTACTTTTTGTGCATATTACATTTTAAAGTTGCACGCACTGCGACCCCTCCCACCCTAGCATGCCTCAACCACCTCCCTCCCTCCTCCCTCCACTCTTCTCTTCTTTCTCTTTCTTTCTCATTCTCTCTCTTTTTTTTTTTTTTTTTTTTTGAGAGCACAATTACAGCGGCAGATCAAATTAAATTCTTCTGCAAGCACAGCTCATTTGGAGTGTAAAACATTCCTCGGCAGTGTGCAGCCGAGTGTGCGGCGTGTCAGCGCCTCGCAAGAAGGGAAGAGAAGAAAACAGAATTGTGTGGCCATTGTGTCCCCCGTAATTAAATCCCTACAATCAGTCCATCTTAAATCAGTCACGCCGTAAATATGAAAAGGGGGCCAGGATGAGCTTGAGTACTTACTCGGCGTCAACACAGCAGGGTAATATATGTTATGTAAATGTGTCAGAGATTATAATGCTGCTGACTGACACGGCAGCACTGCAGACGTAAATATGATGCTTTAAAAAAAAAAATGTGTGTGTGTGTGTTGTGCATCAGAATAGGTACAAATAAGCGTGTGTGTGTGTGTGTGTGTGTGTGTATACGAGACAAAGTATAACCAACAAACAAATGTGTGTGTAGGCATGCAGACTGAAAATGATTGGAGTAATGCGAGATGACCAAGTGTGTGTGTGTGTGTGTAAATATGCATGTGAGAAAGGATGTGTGTGTGTGTGTGTGTGTGTGTAGCTGGCTCTGTGTGCACATACATGCAAATTGAAAGACGATGTCAAATGTTAAGTGTGTGTGTGTAGCTGTGTGTGCACATACATGGACAAATACATGTTAGGTGTGAGTGTGTGATTCTTCTTCGTATAGCTTCCTGTGTGTTTGCAACCCAAAATTGTGTGTGTGTGTGTGTGTGTGTTTTGAGAAAGTGCATTTGGACATTTGTATACAGATAAACTATAACCAACAAACAAATGTGTGTGTGTGTTTGTGTGTGTGTGTAGGCATGCAGACTGAAAATGACTGGAGTAATGTGTGATGACCAAGTGTGTGTGCTTTTCAGTGTGTGAGAAAGGCTCTGTGTGTACCTTGTGTTGTGTGTGTGCACATACATACACATTTAAAGACGATGTCAAGTGTTAAGTGTGTGTGTGTGTGTGTGTGTAGCTGTGTGTGTAAATGCACATACATGAACAAATACATGTCAGGTGTGAGTGTGTGTGTTTCTTTCCTATGTGTTTGCTTTGTGCTACTATAATAGTGTGTGTGTGTGTGTGTGTGTGAGAGCATATACGGGCATATAGTGTGTGTGTGTGTAAATATGAATGTGAGAAAGGATTTGTGTGTGTGTGTGTGGTTGGCTCTATGTGTACTTTAAACGTGTGTGTGTGTGCACATCCATGCTAATTTAAAGATAATGTCAAGTGTGTGTGTGTGTGTGTGTGTGTGTGTGTGGCCATGTGTGTAGCTGTTTGTGTAAATGCACATACATGAACAAATACATGTTAGGTGTGAATGTTCGTATAGCTTCCTGTGTGTTTGCTAACATGTTTGTGCGACCATAATAGTGTGTGTGTGTGTGTGTGTGTGTGTGTGTGTGTGTGTGTGTGCGCATGTGTGAGCATATCCAGGCATATAGAGTGTGTGTGTGTGTGTAAATATGGGTGTGAGAAAGGATTTGTGTGTACTTTCAATTGTGTGTGTGTGTGGTTGGCTCTGTGTGTACTTTAAATCGTGTGTGTGTGCACATGCATGCAAATTTAAAGATGATGTCAAATGTTAAGTGTGTGTGTGTGTAGCTGTGTGTGTAAATGCACATACATGAACAAATACATGTTAGGTGTGAGTGTGTGTCTCTCTTTCATGTAGCTTGTGTTTGCTTTGTTCGACTATATAATAGTGTGCTTGTGTGTGTGTGTGTGTGTGTGTGTGTGTGTGTGCATGTGTGAGCATATGCAGGCATATAGAGTGTGTGTGTGTAAATATGCATGTGAGAAAGGATTTGTGTGTGTGCTCTTTGTTTACTTTGAATCGTGTGTGTGCACATACATGCAGATTTAAAGATGTTACGTGTGTGTGTGTGTGTGTGTGTGTAGCTGTGTGTGTTAATGCACATTCACGAACAAATATATGTTAGGTGTGAGTGTGTGTTTCTCTTTCATGTAGCTTCCTGTGTGTTTGCTAACATGTTTGTGTGACCAAAATAGCCTGCACTATATTTATCTCTGCATGTGTGTGTGTGTGTGTGTGAGGATATACAGGCATGTAGAGCTTGCATGAGTGTGTGTGTGTGTGTGTGTGTGTGTGTGTGTGTGTGTGTGTGTGTGCAGAAGGCATTGAGTGAGTGACATTAATGCGCAGCTATCATGGTGAGCGTGTAAGTGTTGCTGAACCCCAGGAGGACATGTTTCAAACACTGACAGCTGAGAGTCGCTCCGAACAAAACAAAATGCATTACCGAGTCCGCTGAGTAAAACAAATCCAAATACCAGCTTTTACATCTTTATTTATTTATTTTTATTTATTTATTTATTTATTTATTTTTTTACGAGCTCTGCTTAAATGGAATAAACATTTACTAGAAAGAGGTGAAAGGATGGCACCAGTATCTCTTATTTAAGTAGAAATTGAAATTGCATTACAAGGTGGAGAGTGTGTGAAATAACAGCACACACACACACACACACTCGCCTTTTGTAAGTTTAACCTTTGTGTCGTCCTCCCGGGTCAAATTGACCCCGTCTGTTTTGACTGTTCCTCCCTTCCTTTCCTTCTTCCCTTCCTTCTGTCTTCCCTCCCTTCCTCTCTTCCTTCTTTCCTCTGTCCTTCTTTCCTTCCTTCCTCCCTTCCTCTTTTCCTTTCTCCCTCCCTCCCTCGTTCCTTCTTTCCTCCCTCCCTCCCTCCCTCCTACCTTCCTTCCTTCCTTCCTTCCTTCTATCCTCTGTCCTTCCTTCCTTCCTTCCTTCTATCCTCTGTCCTTCCTTCCTTTCCTTCCTTCCTCCCTCCTTCCTTCCTTCCTTCCTTCTTCCTCCCTTCCATCATTCCTTCCTCCTTTCCTTCCTTCTTCCTTCCTTCCATCTTTCCTTCCTTCCTTCCTTCCATTTTTCCTTCCTTCCTTCCTTCCTTCCTTCCTTCCTTCCTCCCTCCTTCCTTCCTTCCTCCCTCCTTCCTTCCTTCCTTCCTTCCTTCTTCCTCCCTTCCTTCCATCATTCCTTCCTCCTTTCCTTCCTTCTTCCTTCCTTCCATCTTTCCTTCCTTCCTTCCTTCCTTCCATCTTTCCTTCCTTCCTTCCTTCCTTACTCCCTTCCTTCCATCTTTCCTTCCTTCTTCCTCCCTTCCTTCCTTCCTTCCATCCTTCCATCTTTCCTTCCTTCTTCCTCCCTTCCTTCCTTCCTCCCTTCCTTCCATCTTTCCTTCCTTCTTCCTCCCTTCCTTCCTTGACTGGAGGACAACAGGAGGGTTAAACATTGATGCTTCGCCTTGAACATTACAGATGGGTAAACCGTAACGTTGCATGCTGTGAGTTGGAAATGAATCGTGTTTAATAAGGACTTTTAACAGATGGTTTCTGTATAGCCATTATCCTTTTTTTTCCTTCTTTTTTTTTAAAATTCCTGTTATTTTTGCTGACACTGTACTGTATGTTAGTGCCAAAAAAATCCTCAAATAAATCGCCAAATAGTGATAAACACAAAGAAATATGCTACTCTCAGTTCCCTAAAACACAAATATTGTTCTTAATGTCTATTTAACACTAACTATTTACACTCTGCTGTTCTTTTGTTCAATGTTGATCAACTGTTGTTGCTAAAATGTTGACAACAAGTGTTGCGTATCGTTGACATTTTACATGGAAATGCTGTTTTTATGATAATACTCAGGAAATGTCTTTTTATTCTAAATTTTTAAACAGCTGTTATAAAGTGTTGTTTTATTAACAGGGAAACATTTTTATTATAAATATGATGAGATAAGCTGATAAAGGGGAGGATAAGAAATAAAGGCCTATCTGTAATGTACGTAAATTCAAGTTTATTAGCTACTAAAACAAATGTAAAGCAGATATGCAATAAATTAAACCATCTTTAAGGTTATAAGGTGTTTATTTGATCTTTTTAGGTCATTTTAAGCTGGAGTTTGCAGTGCTGCTGAGTTTGAATGAATCTACTGAGAGGTGTAATAAAAGCTTTGAAATATGTTTAATATATATTTTTTAAAAAGCAGGAAGAAATGAAGCATTAGTTTGTTAAAAGTTTGAATCCTTATGGCGATCTCCTGTTCACATGCTCCAAACTAATAGTGAATGTTCACTAGGAGAGCCTTGACAAGATTTGGCCCCAATTAAGCCTTTGCGTGCACAAATTTAGCAGATGGAGGGGGGCAAAACTTTCATATTATACTTTGGCTCAGAGATTTCTCTCTCATTGCCCCAGTCAAGAGAAATTTGGACGAGATGGCAAACTGTGCACCTAATTAGCGGAGGAATTCTTCGAAAATAACTCGTCTGCGTCCGTCGCTCACGTCCAAACACAGGGGGGAGGACTCACATAATGTTTATCACGTTCTCCTTAAAATATGAGCAGAGAAGTCACCAAGAAAAAACACTCTCTTAGTTCATATATCTGTTTCTTTTTAAACTTATAAAGCAACTTTTGGCATGACATGTTCTGTGTTTAGATGGTAGATTGTCACTGTCAAGCTCATAAATGTACAATAACCTATAGAAAAGTGTTGGTTTGCATCTTTAAGCTGCTATTTATTGTCAATGTAAACAATCTGAGTTAATTATTATGCATATACACACAAACTGATACCAATAAATGATCTATATCTACTAGATTCGGTCTAATATTGCAACACTTAGTCGTATCTGTGCATCAGTTCAAATCTTAAAGTTTAAGAGCAACAACAAAAGCAACATACTGTATTAAATATCTCTGTATCCATGGTGAGAGGGTTTTTCCTTGTAGCATTGGTCCTGTTTTTAATCGAGGTGAGGAGCAACACAAAAGGAGCCTTTTTTTTCTAAAGCCACTTCCTGTGTTTCTTTATGGATATTTATAGTCCAGTCAGAGGGGGAAAAAATCCCCTTTTTTTTTTTTTACATGCATGGTGCAGCAGTCAGTGGTGCCTTGATGTAATATTACTCTTTCCTGTTAGAGAGGGAAGTATCAATCAATCCGATTTTTTTTGTACAGCACCTGTCATGCGTCCAGGTTAGTGCAATTCAAAGTGTTTCACAGATAATAAGAATAACTTTATTTGTGTAGCGCCTTTAAAAACAGTTGTTAAGTGCTTCACAGAGCATAGGAAGACAAGAAAATGACTGTAAAGCTGATGATAAGACTGAAATAATGTGAGACTAATGCACATAAGATGATTAAAATGTGATAAAACCCAATAAAATAGAGTAAAAATGATCAGAATACAATAGAGTACAATGAAATCTAGGTGAAATAGATCAAAAACAATGAAATAAGTGATTAAAATAACTTCAATAATCCTCATAAAGCATTTAAATGTAATGCCAGGTTGAAGAGGTGGGAAGTTATTACAGTTTCACTTTCTGTAATTACATAACAGCTGTTCTTCTAATCGAGTTTATTCATTTTTTTGGGGTAATAACAGTGAAACAGTGGCCTTGTCAACCTTTATAATTAGGTTTTGAAATACCATAAAGTCTGAATTAAATGCTGCAGAAGTTGCCTTTTATTTAAAAACCTGAACGATAAAGCTGTCGAGAACTCGAAAGACGACTATTTAATGTGATTTTTAAGCTATATAAACTTACAGTAGCACATGCAGTAATATAATAAGAAGCTTTTTTCCTTAACAAGCATGTAGAATAAAGTTGCTACTGCAGGTTTACACACATGAGAGTGAAATATTGAACCCTTGAAATGCTCAGTAGAGTAGACAGTGATGCCCAAGCATGCCAGCTCCTCCTCTTCCTCCTCTTCCTCCTCCTCCTCCTCCTCCTCCTCCACGGCTTGCAGTCGCAGGGGTCATACGAGGAGCAGCTGGGCATGGGAGAAGCACTCCAGTCTGCAACCATTATATCATTTCCTGTTCTGTTTCCTGTGGACCTCAGCTGCCAAAAAGAAGAAAAAAAATCCCCCCTTAATGGGCAATATCCACAGGGCAGAGGAGGGTAAACCAAGAGGGAGCGTTTAAAAGTTATTTTATAGTGAAGAAACAAAACGTTGGTGATGGGAAAAGGGCAGCGTGACATCTACAGAGAGGAGGAGGAGGGAGGGGAGGGGGGAGAGATAAAAGGAGGAGAGGGAATAAAGGCCAAACATGGATATTCTCTGTTTCTGTTTCTACCTCACAGGTACACACGTGCTCGTTTCTCTTCCACTTGAGCGAGATAATCTGAAAAGAGTCGCCTTTCATCCACGTCTACCTTCTTCTTTTTTTTTCAAGCAAGCTGGTATTTATGTGGAAAACACCCAGGGCCTCTTTCTTTCGTGTTATACTCTCCTCCTTTCCCTTTTTTTCTCCTTTTTTCCTAGAGATGGAGGGAAAATGAAGTGGTGTACTGCTAAATATAAACTGGCAAACAAGAGGGGAGGTGGTGGTGGTGGTGGCGGTCCTCAAAGGCACATTTCATATGCTAGCAGAGGGGGGGATGAGAGAGAGAGAGAAAGAGAGAGAGAGAGAGGTCTTACCTGATAAAACAACGATTGCCCCCCCCCCCCCCCCCCCCCCCCCCCCCCCCCCCCCGTCGCACACAGGCAGATAAAATTATTTTGAGTGGGTGCACAATGGCGGAGGTGCTTATGTTAATCCTGACACTTCTTTAAAAAAGGCGGCAAATAAGATAAGCTCCTGCCTCAAGGTAAAGAGCAAGGAGTAGGGGAAGGAAGGAAGGAAAGAAGGAAGAAAGGAGGGAGGAGAAAGGAGGGAGGAGAAAGGAGAAGGAGGCCCCCTTGTTACCACCTCCATGTGAAGGTTTCAGCTTCAGCCAATTCCTCCTTCACTGAATCCCTTTCCAAGTTTGTGTCAGAGCATTTATTTGCATAATTCACACCTACTCCCTGCATCCCTCCACCTCCCTCTCTTCCCAAATAAACAATACCCCCCCCCCCCCCCATCGCCCCCCCATCCCTGCAGGAACTGGAAACACGCGTGCAGAAACCGACTTTTTTCATTTCAAAAAACAGGAATTTACCTCATTGGTCGAGGTGAACGTCAGCAGGCGGGGCTTTAAGAGGCAATCATTTGGCTTTATTACATTAGACGGAAACACGGTGATGTAAGAGAGAAAGCACAGGAAGCTCCATTTTATTTTAACCAGTATATTTATCTTCCATATTGCATTTTTAAATTTAGCTCATTTCTCTTACCGGTCCAAAGAAATGATGAGAAATGTTTGTCATGCTGCCATGCACAGTTAACATATAATCCAGGGACTCCACTGTTAACCTCCTATATCAGCCTACAGGAGGTTATTTTTACCTGTAAGACTCGTCGGTTTTTGGGGTGTTTCGGCCTTTTTATAGGACAGTTAATGGCAAAGAAAGCCGACAGGAAACAGGGGCGAGAGAGGAACTGGTGTGCAGATGTGAGGCATGCAGCTGCCAGATGTTTTAATGCTGTTTTTCATCATTCGTGATATATAAAAAGATTCAGATTTACACACAGAGAAATAATAAAAAGTGTGTATTATGGTCACAGTCAGGAGCATCATGTCTCTCCGTTTACATCCCACTTATTTACAGGGTTACAGATTACTAGTTACTCTATTTATAATGTAAAAAGTAATGTAACTATTTCAATGACTTCATTAAAGTAATGTAACTTATTACATTTGATTACTTTTCTAATTTCAGCTGTTAGGGTAAAGTGTAAGGCTGTTTTTCATGGATACTGACATGATTTATAAGGGAGATAATTTCTTATAAAGCAACATTTATCTCTCATATTAAAATGTATTCATTAGTTCATGTAGATTTTGGAATATAAAATAAAGATATTTGATGAATAAAGTGGGTTTAATTGGTACTGTGACTCCATTTAAAGCCAACATCATGATTTATTTACTAAATATATAGAAACATTGATTTAAAAGAGTTAAAAACAGCAATATATGTATTCAGTAACATGTTTAATATAAAAAAAAATAAGAAAAATGGTCTTGACTACAGATGTAACTGTAATTTAATGACACATGTTTTTCTCAGTAACTGTAACAGCAACACTGACTATTTATTTTGGTAATTATGAGACAAAACTCTGCAAAAGTTTACAGCTTGTGCACAAAAACGCAGCTAGAAAAACACATTAAAAAAGTCAAAGGGCTTCTTTACTGATGCATCTAATCATCAGTGTTCATGGGAAACCTTCATAAGCATTAATATATATGTAGATATTGTGTATAAATTAGTGTAAACACCATTTTTTATGGCTTTTTACTGCACTTTAAAAACATGTGAGTAGCTACTATTTTAATGCTGAGATCTGTATAGCATATGTACGAGGCCAAAATGACTCATTAAATCAGGGGTGTTAAACATGCGGCACGTGGGCCAGAACCGGCCCACCGAGGGGTCCAATCCGGCCCACTTTCCTTCCTGTGTTCTTTTCCTTCCTTCCATCTGTCCTTCCTTCCTACTTTCCTTTTTCCTTTCTTCCTTCCTCCCTTTCTTCCTTCTGTCCTTTCTTCCTTCCTTCCTTCCTACTTTCCTTTTTTCCTTTCTTCCTTCCTCCCTTCCTTCCTTCCTTCCTTCCTTTCTACTTTCCTTTTTCCCTTCCTTCCTTCCTCCCTTCCTTCCTTACTACTTTCCTTTTTTCCTTTCTTCCTTCCTCCTTTTTATCCTTCTGCCCTTCCTTCCATCTGTCCTTCCTTCCTTCCTTCCTTCCTTCCTTCCTTCCTTCCTTCCTTTCTTCCCTTTCTTCCGTCTGTCCTTCCTTATTTCCTTCCTTCCGCCTGTCCATCCTTCCTTCCTTCTGTATGTCCTTCCTACCTTTCTTCCCTCCTTCCTTTTGTCTGTATTTCTTTCCTTCCCTTCTTATTTCCTTCCTTCCTTCCTTCCCTCCATCTTTTTAATGATCCGGCCCCACATGAGATCAAACTGGTCTATATGTGGCCCTTTAATGAAAATGAGTTTGACACCTCTGCATTACATCTTCCTCTGTGAACATTTAAATGATCACAAATCTACAAAAAAGTTCAGCCTGTATTGTTCTGTATGTGTGTTTTTGTGTGTGTGTGTGTGTGTGTGTGTGTGTGTGTGTGTGTGTGTGTGTGTGTGTAATATGCCGACAGAAGGACTTGAAAGCCTTTGACATTTTGTGTGATTTTTCTCCTCACCTTGTTTGTGAGCCTTCTTTTTGAAACATGTTATGTAACAGTTGGGGGATAATTAGTTTTGTGCTTTGAGACTCCTGACGCCCATGCTTTTGTTTCTTTTCCTTTGCTGTCATGTTTTTTTTTTAGGAAGGTGGTGTTGGTGTTGGTGGTGGGGGGGGGGAAACCCAGGAGAACGGCTCTCCGGGGATCTTCGGTAACTAACTGCGGTGGCGGCAGCAGCAGCAGCCCGGCAGGTATTTTCCCTCACAAAGACTGTTTGTTTCACACATGAAATATTCCTGTCTCGTCTTTCTTCTTCTTCTTCTTTTTTTTTAGTGGCAGCTTTGTTTCCTGTTTGCTTTTCTTGTGTCATAATTTCCCTTTCTTGTCTTTCTCCTTTCTCCTCTTTTTTCTACCACTTCTTCTTCTTTTTTTAATAAGATGGGTTGGAGTTGGGAGGATGACGGAGGGAGGGAAGGGAGGAGGAGGGGAGGAGGAGGAGGGGATTTTATTATTATGATTTTGTTTTTAGTTCCGCCAACAGTCTTGTAACTAGCATAATAAACGCGCTTGTTAACAATGGCGGCTAATGAGGAATACAACGGTATTAACAATAGAAGCTGATTAGACAAAGACAGGCTGATAAAAGCTTAGCGGAGAGAGCTCACAGTTTTGGGGATGAGGGGGGGGGCTTCTCTACCTGAAGACACCTGTCCTCCGCTGTCTTTTTACCACAAAGAGAGCAGAAAGTACTTAAGAGCTTAATTGTTATAATTATCGCTAAGTCATCACATCCTTTTGTGTGTGTTTTTATTAATCTCAGAGGTAAGAATCAAGGAAAGGTGTTTTTATTTTATTTTTTATATGTGTGTGTGTGTGTGTGTGTGTGTGTGTGTGTGTGTGTGTGTGGTGGTTTATTACGGTTTTACATAAATTATCCTTATTTTTTTTAAAGTCACATCTCTGCTGCTGCTGCTGCTTTTTTTTTTTTTATATATTCCGACTGAATGAATAATGAATAATGTTTTAGTAATACATAGTCTAGCTGTCATGTCACAAATCAAGACGTACGTCACTGGAATACATGTCAAAATACACTCAACTCGCCCCCCCCTCCCTCCCTACCTCCCTCCCCCTCCTTAACCTCCCTCCTTTTTCCTCTCAATTTCAAATCTTTATTCATTCAGAGAGTCACTTCTTTGCTTTCACATTCATGGTGCTACACTGTGTTTCCACCTGGGAGATGCTGCCCAGTTACAACCACAGCCCCTCTGCTGCTGGTCACTGTGGAGCTGAACTGGGGAGAGGGGGGGGGGGCGGTGGATGGAGGGGAGCAATTTGGGAGCATTCAAGCATTTACCAACAGGCCTGTAGCGACGTTAGCTTATTGATATGTTTGACATGGACAACATATTGCTCTGGAAGAGAAGAGAAAAAAAAAGACAAACAGAAGCACAGACATGAGTGCATTGACTCTGAGGAAGAGGAAGAGGAAGGGGTTGTATGGTAGTAGATTTTATGTTTGGCGGCATTTATCGGTGTGATTATTACCAAAATGAAACATAAACCTATTAATACAAAGGCACAGGTTGGTCTTTATAGGTGTTTATATTTTAAGGATGGTAGATTCTAGTTGACTGGTGGGGCTAGATCAGATCGGGTGTTGCAAAAAATAGCGGTAATGACGATAAATGTGATATTTAAAAAGTAAAATATTGTTAATAATACACATATGATATCGTGTGAATAATGCAGCACCTCTTAAATCATGACCATTTCTTTCTGTTCTTACCTTTACTCCCAAAAAACATACTTATTTATATGTTCAACTGGTCGCCTTTTCACTATGATTTAGGTGTAATTGCCCTTTTTTTTCACATATTTGTGCAGAAATAGTTATAGACTCTTCACCTCCCGACACTTATGTTTTGAGTGTAAAAAAAAGTGCCAAAAAACAAAGTTAAAGATGATTTGAGTGATAGCATTAGTATTTTTGTCGAATTTCTCTATAGATACTGCGATGTTATCGTTATCATGAATTTATTTGGCCATGATAATCATACAGTGAACATTTGATGAGAAGTTTAGTTATCCTCTGTCTTCTGGTGCAGTTTGGGCTGCAGATGTTTTTCATTGATTATTGCTTTCTGTATTGGTTATTCTGATTAATTGATTCATAATTTATTCATGCCCATTGTTAGTTCCCAAAACCCAAGGTGATGTCTTTTAATTTGCTTATTTCTTTTTACTTATTGAACACAAAAAAGCTGCAAAACTTCATATTTTCACGTGTTTTTGTGCCTGAACATGAGCTCAGATCGTCTAATCAGAACAAAATCCAGTTACTGCCAATTCATATTATTGTAAAAATGTTTGATTTGTACAATTTTTACCCTTAATGTTGCAATTGTTAGAAAATAAAACTGTCCATAAAGCAGTAAGCAGGTGAAGAAAACAGTGCAGAGTGTCGCAAATGTTAGTCTAGTTTATCCTTGACTGTTATAGATCTGATAAACTCGTATTAAAAGGTGGAGAAATATGGCTGCAGATTAAAAACCAACACCAAATTTGGATTATTAAATGGTTTATACTGGTTGTATTTTCACATACTGCATGCAGAAGGACGGTTCTTTACTTTCATGCCTCTTGTTACTTATTGGCTCAATGGACAAACTGGACAAACTAGTAGATTTCTATTAAACTCTGCAGCCATTTGCAAAGTTCAGCATGCATTAAACCTCTGGTTCAACTCCGGTTCTCAGTTATTTTCGGTATTATCTCGGATTTGAACCGCAGGAGCTGTTGTGTAGCAAAGCGAGGAGGCCACTTACTGTAAATTCACTTATGCAGCATTTCGTGTCCACAGTATGTTACATTTACACACAAAAAAAGAAAAGAAAAAAGCATGCACCATAGAGGTTATTTACACCATGTTTTTTCCCTTCCCTGATATGGAGAGTAGAGACCTTTTGAGCAATACAATGGTGCATTTACACGGAGGAACAGCAACCTGACACACCGTAAAGTACTTCTGAAAAGCCCTCAAAATACGCCGAGAGTCGGCGGGGAAATGAAGGAGGCTACAGATAAGAGTCGACTTGTGTAAAACATAATTATATTTCCCGTCGCCGGGGTTGCGCAGCCGTTTTTGAAAGGAATGCATTTAACCTGTGATTCATGCATGGCAAGAAGTTGTCGAGGGGAAAAAAAGAACATCAGTTAAATTGTGGAGGTAAGAAGCCTTGAATAAAGTGTAGCTAAGGTCATACCGTCTTAGGAGAATAATTTGATTCGGTGCTAGTCTTCTCTCCTGCAGGGAAAAGGATTATATCTTTCTACTTTTTCTTCTCCTAAAGGATGGGAAAAGGTCTAGTGGTATTAAAATCCTGGGAGCAGGTTTGGGCCTGAATAACTCGGAGGAGGAGGAAGAAGAAAAAGGTTGAACTTTACTTCGTGCCACTGCTCTGCAAACTTTTTTTTTTTTCCTGCTGGATTCATTCATTGAAAATTGCTTTTCCCCCCAATTTCCTGTTGGATCGTGTTTAAATTAATTCACAAAGGGTTCATTTGACTTAGCAGGGAAGTACAGATGGATATCAAGGAGTATTTATTTATTTTCTTTTTACAGTTACAGATAAAACTAAAACAAGTGCAGCACATTTAATCAGATAGAAAGAAAAAACTAGATTTTTCCATGCAGATTTTTTTGTATTTTATCTTCTCTTTGCTGCTACCGTATTGCTTACCTCCTCGGTTTCCGTCCATTTTAGTGCAACAGTAAACAGAAGTGTTGTTTGGCTGGCGAGTGAGAGGGAGAGGTTTCCCTGGCACCGACCTGATAATCCCGCGCGCTGAGTAGGAAATCACATCCGGTTCCTTTTTGGTGCGCTGGCAGGATATCAAAGCAGACGGACATTAATACACATTCCTGCCTCCTTCCGTAGTTTATTCCTTATGGTCATTTCCTTTACCTATATAGTACATCTGTCACGCAGGATCAGAGTGTTTAACCCTTCAGTGACTCGTATTTGGTTTCTTTTAATGGTTGCAAGTATTAAATATCAGTTACGAACTACTATATTCAGGCTCTTTAGTTTATGGCACGTTGGCTTTGTTTGTAAAATAAGCCGAAGTGATATCGTGAATGTTTAGAGCTCCTAAAACGGCTTTAAATCTGTCATCAGTGGACTTTTCTTTTAGATGTTGGAGAGAGTAGATGTTATAGAGTTCACTTATGTACAATAAGTATGAGATATATAGTATGACATCTATAATATTGACATCTGATAGAATAATACAGCCTTAAAACCTCAAAGTAAACGCTTTCTCTGTATAAATGTCATATAGCTTAAAGATTTGGAGCAGTATATAAAGTATAATGTGACCATGCTGACTATGATACTGTCATGCAATGTGGAATAAGATGATTTTAAGAACCTATTATCTACATTAGTGGAAATAATAGGGGGTTAAAACAAGCTTAGAGGTTGCTGAATTAAACTTAAAGTAGAAAAAATGTCAAAATTCGTAATTCTTTTGAATGATAATAATAATAATAATGATGATATGTCTATTTGTATAGCACTTTTCATACAAGTAAATGCAGCTTAAAGTGCTTTATAACAATATAAACTACATATTCAAGTGCTTCACGTAAAAAGGGCCTATAAAGAACATAAAATAATGTGAAAAAAAGAACAATTTTTAGTAGTTTTCATTGTGATGGAGCAATATATTGTTATTATATCAATATATGAGACATGCATAGATGCAGTCTTAGAGTTTGGATATAGTAACATAGTGTTTAAGTGTTAAGTGTCCTCTTTTCCTGGTTTTAAACGCTGTATTACAGTCAAATAATTCAATTTTTCTGAACTTACTAGACTTTTATTAGATGGGGCCAATGACCTCATCACCCTGGTAACCAATAAAATAAAAGATAAGCTTGTTCTGGCTGTATCCGTCCTAAATTGTATGATACGTTAGAAATAATAGCCAATTTTTGTGTCGGACAATGAGTGGTGGTGGTGATGTGTGTGAGTGTTGTCATAGAAATCGTCAAGATCTCGTTGTCATAGAAACAAAACCCCCTTTTGCTTTTCATCCAAGTGCTCCTCACGCTCATTCATCAAATATCTCATTGTGTAAATATTTAGTGAAAGCACCAATAATCCCCTTGAATGTAGTCATAATATTAATATTGAGGTATTTTGGCCGAAAAAAATGTTGTGATATTTGATTTTTGTACATATCACCCAGCTCTAGTTTTCATCTTTTTTTTAATCAGTACAAAGTGGAGAGCAACAATAGAGCTAAATATTCATAGAGGGAGAGATTTAGATGGTTCATATTGGATTGATTCATTTTTATTTCCACGCAGACTATTTTTTTATTGGTGTGTGTTTTGAGGTTATTTTCAGGTAATGCATCACAGCTGGACTTCATTTTTTTTTTCGAGTCTCTCCCTGCTCTCCAACAAATGTCTGAGCCCTTCCAATCAGGCAGATTTACAGTACTTGAACTGATACTCCATCTGGATCGCCTCCACTAAGCAGGTTGGCATCATTTGAATCAGGGGAGAGCTGCTACTGTCTGCCAATCTTAATACGTAAGAGGAAACTTGTTATTCAAATGTATGCACGCTTTTACTACACACGTCATTATTCAGTGAGGTAAATATATGAAGATAAGTTAGGAGTACGTTTTAGGGGTATTCAGTCTATCCTGAAGAGATATTATTGGCACTGTCTGGTACAATATGTTTGAGCTAGATGTGAAAGATCAGAGCGATATCTAGCCTTGCGGGATTTTCCAACCCCATCGGGATTTCAAATCGAGGTTAACCTCTATAACTGTCACCTTCATCTGTCCCCCCCCCCACCCCCTCCCCTTTCCACCACCTCCTCCTCCTTTCCTCCCTCCCTCCTCCTCCTCTTGCTATTGCTCTGAACTCTTCCCGAGCCAGAGAGTTTCTGCTTAAACCGCAGAGTGCCACCCAAGTTGGCCAAAGTGCACTCGCAGTCGTATCAAAGTCGTTTATTCTTTTTTTCGGTTTGGCGGCGTGCAAAAGGTGATAACATTGCTTTGTGAATCCTCCGGCGATTCGCTCTGCGGTCTGGGCAGCGATGTTTGCCCCATCCCCCCCCTCCCTTTACACCAGCTTCTCCCATGTCTGGAGACTGAGGGGGCATCCTAAGCCTGAGCGCTGCATTTTTCTTTTCTCCAAATTGTAATTAAAAGGGAATAATTATTTCTCAGCGGTCGCAGTCCAAACAAACAGACTGACAGCTCTCTTCTTTTTCTTTTTTTTTCTCCGAAGGCCCACAGTTGATATCTCCCTGGTGGTTTCTAGTTTTTTTTCCTCCTCTTTTTTTTTTGTCAGTGGCTTTCTGAAGCTGCCACTTCTTGGGTTGTATTATCTTTGTCTCCAGCCCTGGCCCTTCGTCCCTGTGCTGGCGCTGTTGGCACTGGCCTTGCCCCTGCCATCCCTCTGTTCCACGCTCAACTTTTTTCTCGCCACATGAAAGTGGCCGCCCGCCGAGAGACCCGACCACGTGGCCTGGACCGTACCTTTCACTCCCAAACTTTCCTGACCTAATTAGTGCTTGAATTAAATCGGACAGGATGCATTCATTATTAATTTACAGGCTTTTGAAGGGGGGGGAGGGGGGGGTCTTGAAATAGACATTGGACACAGACAGAGAGAGAGATAGAGAGAGAGTGAGAGAGAGTGTTGAATTAGTTTCTCTCTGGTGTCGACTCTCCCCTCCCTGTCTTGGACTTCATTTGAATGCAGCGCAGAGCGTTTTGCAAAAGCATCCCTGAAAGACAATGCAAGTTAATCAACGCACTTTGCATGCGACTCTGTTCTCTTTCTCTCTCTCTCTCTCTCGCCGCAGCTTTGGATGTTGCAGCCTGCCAAAAAACTCTCTCTCATCTCCATGTGAAACTGCAGCACGCTCCGTTTTAAGTCGGTCCTCTCCTGCTGCCGCTAACCTAAAAAAAACTCTTTTTTTTTTTTTTTGACTTGACGCCGTCTTTCATTTCAACAACAAGGCCACCTTTTGAAGAGCATCGCTGACTTTAACTCATAAGAAAAAAGATGAATAAATAGATGAGACATGCCTAAAAGCTTTAAATCCTAATAAAGGTGCTCGTCTTTAATAATTATCTTCAAAGCAGATCTCGCTGTAGGTGTGATCCTATTTGTCATGATTGCTTCTTGATGTCCTAAAGTGCTGCTTTCTCTCTGATCTGAAGAACATATCAGTGGAGTCATATAGGAATATTTTTTGGGGGGGGGGGGTGGGAGAACAGAGCAGTGTTGAGGCCTTTAAGTCCCGCGCCGTGTTTGACAGCATCGCAGACTCTGGCGAGCTGCAGGACCTTCGTCTGAAGATCAGTGGCGGGCTTGTGAAACGCCGCCGCCGGCCGCTACCTCCCATGGTCGACGAGAAAGAGAGCTGTTGACTTCCCAAGTGGTGTTCCTCTGTGATCCTTCAGGGTGGCTGGTAGTGGGGGGTGGAGGTTATCTTTTGGTGGGAAAAAAGGTAGAAACAGTGGGGGCATAAATCAGATTATTTATAGAAAAAAAAAAAAAACCTTCTTGAAAAGTGGTTTATGCAGCTGAAACAATAATTAAGAATTTTAAGATCTGTGGTCAGAGTGGATATCTGCATGCATATTCTGTTCGGGATTTTTTAATTTTTTAGGAATTTTGAAGAACATGAATACAAACCAGACGTCAAGCAGAGGAGGCGAGCGAAGGTCAGGCGAGCTTTGGCAGACTGTAGGCTAAACTAATTAAAAGCTCTTGAGTTTTTTTGACTGAAATACAAAATGTAAATGGCTGCACACCGGGGTTCATTTTGGACTTTTGGAGATGTGTTTAATTGATTGATCTTGACTTTGTACAGTACGTGGTGCTCCCTGTGACTTCAGTAATAGAGGGAAACAACAGTTCTCTAAAGTGGTAATCAGGGGGAAAGCAAGATCTTTTTTTTTTCGGTCTCAGCTGTGGTGTTTTGGGTTATCTGTCCGCACCATTCCCATAAACGTGATATCAGGAATACTACAAGGGAGTCTCTTCAAATTGAGCACAAACGTGTATTTGGACTTGAGGATGAATTGATTTCAGGGGGTCAAAGGTCACTGTGAGCTCATGCCCGCCCGTCTCTTCATCATGAATGTGATATCTAATAAACACACGGAGGGAATTTTATTACAATAACGTCCACTTTGACTCGAGGATGAATTGATTAGTATTCGATGGGCAAAGGTCACAAAAACAAACCAATGTTTTTGGCCGTAACTCAGGAATTAATATCCTAATTTTGACAAAATTACACATAAATGTCTAATAGGATGAAATTATACTCCAAATGTCAAAGGTCAGCTTCACTTTGACATCATAATATTCTCTAAAAAACACTTTTCTGACCATTATTGAAGACTTTAACTCGGTAATAGAAGGGCAGATTGTGACTGTATATCACATTTGGTCAGATATTGAACTCCACCTTGTAGCTTTGCTGATTATAAAGATCTTTTGTGCTGCCAGGTTGAAGCATCCACCTTTTAAAATGTGTGGTTTCTCTGCAGCTCTTCTTCTTTTTAACCATACTATACACTCATATAACACACTTGACTATAAGTTAGTATGTAGGTTACTATCAGTATATTAAGAATTCAAAGACTCTGATCAAACATTTTTTTCTTATATTGCAATGTGCAGCTTCTTTGCAGCAACATCCACATCTAAAGCATATTATATGATATATTATATAATTCATATTAATGAGTCTGGACAGACGTGGACGTAAACTCTGCAACGTCATTGGTTTCACTGGTTGTGGTTTTAGCTTCTAGTTTTTTTTTTACATTCATCCACTTTTCATTTTATAAGATTATTATAACAGTTTCTATACACTTACCTATCAAACTGACTATAAGTTGGCTTGTAGGTTAAAATATATAAATACCTTTAATTGCCTTTACCTTGAGTTTCATTTCATTTCAGGACATCAGAGTGAAAGGTTTCATATAAAAAGCGTCATCTTGCATCATCTTCTACACCTCCATCTTATTCTGTCTAAATATTAAGGCTGAAATTGGAGTATTAAAGTACTTACCCTAACTATAATCATCCCCACCCCAACAAGCAAATGATGCAGTGGATTTTTATGTTCCTTTTCCTCTTCAGATGTTAGAAATGTCACCTTCTTCCTCAAATTATAAAGAGGATAAGGTAGGAACTAGTAATGCATTTTATCTCTCCTTGTCTCCTCTGTACTAGTGACCTATTTTAGCCGCCCCCCCCCCAAAAAAACAGGAGTGATCAGAGTTCAAAGACTCATACCGATTCTTAGAAGGTTTCTAACCCTTTTTTTTATTTTTAGAGATAAGGAATAACTTGTTTTACTGTTTCATTGAAGCCTGTTAGTCTGGACCTTTACTGTCTGAAACTGCCTTGAGAAATGGTGTGAAAACCGCTAAAGCACAAAGCAAACCTGAGCGCTCCAACCAACATGTGTCGGACATCAATACACAATTTTTCTTTTTAATAATACCCCGACTGTAGCAGCGAGTTGCGTGTAGGAAAAACTGCCGAAAAGGATCAAAGCTGCAGAGGTGTCACACACAGGCTGAGAGGTAAAAAAAAAAAAAGATTCCTCGTCAAAAAAAAATCAGAGTTAGAATCAAACATGGTGCACAGTCTGAGAGTACAGAAAAATAGAGAGAAAGAGAGACACAGGGAGCGATATGTAAAAGAGAAGAGATCAACCGTACAGTCATGTCATAGCCCAAGGCAAAGAGCTGCAGATGTAACAAAGACAGGGCCTGCGATTGTCAAGAGGCATGGATAATGATAGCTTTGCATGTAGGGGTACAAGGCAAACATCAAGGCCGAGCACATCAGCAGTGCAGGACTTTAAAGGGCTGTGGCGAGAGAGAAAAGGGGGCCATGGGAGCGAAGATGGCCCCAATATGGCCCCCAGTGGCAGCCCCTCTGATGGCAGG